>NW_017306821.1:828999-839919 GCF_000935625.1 Nanorana parkeri | reverse complement strand
CGCACTGGAATGCAGCGGGGGGGGGGGAGTGTGGTTGCACCGCAGCCATGTACCCCACCCACAGTTTGATCGCCCGCACCCGGAACGATTAAAGCGTACTTATAGCCCAAACGTTCTTTTAACCACTAGGTTCATTCACCCTCTCTTTTTGTCCTGGTGGCCACCGACACTTGGACAGAAAGTGATGGAAATACCCAAAATGTTACACTTGTAGCTAGAAGAGTTTAGGGGAAGATTTCCAGTGGAGACTCCTGTCCCACTGACATTTGTCCAAGAGAAGAATTATCCTAATTTTGTAGAATTTCCTTACTGTATCTCCAGGACAGTAAAGGGAAATCTCCCCAATGCAGAGCCGTAGCTAGCTCCTTTTGCCCCAGAGGCAAGAACAGAAAATTGTGCCCCCCAACAGACGTGTGCGGTATGTGACGTCATGCCCCCCGCCCCCAGGGGGGCGCATGTGCAAAATGCGCTGATGACCAAATCCATATAGCATAAAAATGAGTTTTGTCCGAAACAAATTTTTAGTCTTTGCACATCTCTAGTAATATTTGTGCATTTATGTGTGGGGGATTGGGGCAGGGGGTGTTTTGGTTTTTTTTGTATTATAATTTTTTTTTTTTTACTGTTGGTGGGCTTTGGGGAAATATTGGAGGTCTAAACAGACCCCTGATATTTCCCTTTTGAACTAGAAAAAGAGATTGAGGACACAGGGTCCTCTGCCCATACAGGTGGGGAGAGCAGCCGGGTGGCGAGGAGAAGCTGGAGCCTGTGCCGCCCCTCTTTTCCATGCCGAGCCGCGGCTGTGTTGGCCACATACAGTAGAAAGGAATCATGGCACACTCACAAGCCAGCATGTAAAAAAACTTGTCTCACCAATAAGGTTAATAACAGAGGTTTGGATACACGTCTTCTGCAGAAAATGTGAAAGCCGCACAGTGGCTGTGTTGGCCACATGGCGCACCTGTTGCCAATGGCCTGCTCTGGCTGCGCCCCCCTCTCACTGCACCTGAGGCAAGTGCCTCAATCGCCCCATGGTAGCTACAGCCCTGCCCCAATGGGACACAGACAGCAACAAAAGAGGTTTAACCCTTCACTAAAACAAAACTACACTTTCCTAAATTAAAAAGAAAGAAATTACGCTTAAGGGCTGATTCACACCTTCTGATCATCCTGGTCTATTAATGTGTGTTGAGCTACGCAGCCCATTCAAATAAATTAGTTGGCAAAGCACCAAAACAGTAAAAAAAAAAAAAGATAAGCTCCATTATTTGCACCACAGTGCACCACAAAGCACAATAGCGTGTTATCATTGTGGTGTTCTGCAATGAATGTGGGAGTAGTTTGAAATATCGCTCTCTAAAGCTATAAGAAGACCAATTAATGTAGACAGTTGATTCTGAGATATTTTTTAAGCGAGGCCTAAATATCATTAAATAGGCATTCATGATTTTTTAATATTTCGGTTTTCTTGTGCATTTATCAGTTCCAACAAAAGAAAATATGTATGATGTACTTTCTGATGCTTTTGCAGGTGGCTTTGGATGCTGTAACTTGTCATTGGGGGATTAAAGTGGAAAGGACAGAAATGTAGGTATGACAGTTGACAAGTAAAATCATGCGCCATAACACAACCACTTTGTCTCCTCTTGTTAACAGAAATGGTCAAATTGGCAAATGGTCAATTTACAAAATAGGTCTAATTTGCAGACAAAACTCTTGCTTTGTAATGTACATTTTGCTAGTCACACTACCAAGCTAGATGTAATTAAAGTGCATCTTACAATTAAAGGCAAGGTCTGCTTATTACATTAGTCCTCCCTACCCTGTATAAAATCACTGCATAAAATAAGCGCCACAGAACCAAATAAATATGAATATATTTCTTTGGTTCTATAAATTTATTTGGTTCTATAAATATAAATATGCGTTCTTTCTCCAAATGCCACACTTGCAGCAACTAGCTAACATGAAAACCCTAACAGCCCTAATCATGCTACATTATGTCAATGTTCCATAGTAATAGAGACATATATCCTGTTGTTCTTTCTAGTAAAGATGTAAACCTGCCAGAAGAAGTCAAGCAAACAATGGCAATAGAGGCAGAAGCACAAAGACATGTTAAAGTGAAGGTACATTTTAAAGGCACGATAAATAGCTACAACTATTTCTCATTATTCTTTTGGCTAATGTAAGTATTACCTTGTGCTTTGTGACAGGTACTTGCAGCAGAATGTGAGAAGACTGTGTCTGAATTACTGAAAGTAGCAGCAGAAACTTTATCTGGATCTCCCACTGCAATTCAGCTCCGTTACCTGCACACTTTGCAGTGTATGACATCTGAAAAACCTGCCACCTTCCTAGTGCCTTTCCCTTTTGAACTTATGAACCTCAATGTTTTGCCCAAAGTGCAGCAAAACAACATAGATTCACCCAAGTCTGATACAGAAGCAGATAAGGATCCCAAGAAGGACTCACCGATGTTGTAATAGAATAATCACTCTGATAAGGTGTACCTGATGTACTTGTAATACATATTGCCCCAATTTCAGTTTATTATCCTCTCATGTGGAAGCAGATCAAGGATACCAAGATGAACTCTCATAATAGAACAATCACTCTGATAATATTTATCTCATACACTTGTAATACATATTTCCCCAATTTCAGTTGTCCAGTTTTGATTTATCTGATGTTTATCTTTTTTTCCCTGGTAAAAAATCACCACAATAAAATGACTGGCACGCAGTCTATTCAACTTGCTATTAAAGCTGAACTGTGGCCATTTAGAAAATGGAATTCAATGCAGCTGAATTAGTATCTTTTTGTCTGAAAAGTCTTCCCCTTTTAGTTCTTTACCTTCTACTGGCATAAATTTCTGTTCATAATTGCCTCCTGTCAAGCTGTTTGGCTGTCGACGTGTGTTACATGCACTGCTCTAGGGCAAGAATTCAGGAAAACATGATCTACCCAGTCAGCATAAGGGCTCATGCTTCTGAACGCAGTCAACGTGGCCATGCACCAAGTGACATTTAGATTTGTAATCTAGAGCAGCGTTCATGGACATGAATAAAAATTCCCGAACCTGCGTTCAAAGAGGCACGTACTTGCACAAAATGCTATCCACTACAATGAATTTATGCATGTCCACTTCTAAGCACTGCATAACCATGAGTACTTTATGCTCCATTTCACGTTGGTCTCAAAGTAGGTATGTATATCCTTTTGTTTTTTTGCGACAGTATAAATGTATCTAAAGAATTCACAGAAGAAATTTAAAATACCATCCTCATCAGTAAAAACCTCCACACTTCAGATTTTAAAAATAGAGGTAGAATGTTGATTGGTGATATAGACAGTTCACTAGATTGATTAGCATATTCAAAGTATGCTTGTTTAACAAAAACAGTTTTAGTTTGACATTCTCATGTAATCTGGTCATTAGAGGGTCAAGACATATTCTCCCAAGCTTTGCAGCAATTCAACTTAGTGGGTTTTGCTATAAAGAGGAATTGTGCATTGTTATCGGCCATGGCAAGTTCCTCCTCAGCTTGCCAAGAGGACTTTTTTGATAAAGGAGATATGGGCAATCATCTGATATATCTCTTGTCACAAAAAACAATAGATTCTAGCATAGTTACTTAATGTTTTGCCCAGCATAAGGTCGATGTGAGAAAAGGACTTTCTGCAATAGGTGGAACACAAAAATGCCTTTATGGCTGGATGCGGGTATCACCAGAGATCTATCCAACCTAATTCAGAGACCAGGTGTTGGATAATGGTAGGGTGAGTTACAGGAGGAGGGTAAAGGTGGCCAATACACCTTACAACCATCGCACGACTTTCTTTGTGCGATGGTTGTAAGGTGATTAAAAGTTTGTACGACCTGTCCATCTTAGACAGGCAGATCGTACTTGCGATCATCGCAAGTCCTCCCCGCGGAGGGGGGGCTTACAGATGATTGCAATCGTGAGCGGGCAGTGTGCGCTTGCGCACCTCGGGCCGTGCGGCTTTCGTCTTGCGATCGCGGTTTTCTAGTGTGCTCGTAATACGAAAATCATGCGACCGTACAGTAAATGCGGTCGCACGCTGCCCATACACCTTACGACTATTACCAGCAGTAAGGGACACAATATTACTGGTCACCGCACTCTGTACATAGTACTGTAACCTTCATAGTCCTGACCCCATTCACTATGTTGTACAGTACACTCCTGACTCTTTCATTTACATTGTTCTACGTTATACTCCTGGCCCCTGCACTGCATATGCTATGTTGTATGTTATTTTTCTGACCCCTGCACTTTATTTGCACAATGCTGTACATTATACCCTCACCCCTGTACAATATATGCTATTTTGTACATTATACTACTGATCTCCGCATTGCATTCACCACGTTGTGTATTATATTCCTGCCCCCTGTACTGCATTGCAATGTTGTACATTATACTCCTGACCCCTACACTGTATGTTCCATGTTGTACGCGATTCTCCTGACCCCTGCACTGCATTCTCAATGTTGTATATTATATTCCTGAACCCTTGTAGTGGGACCAGGGGTGCCCTCTTACCTGGGGTCCGGCGGAGATTGTAGGGTCCTTCTTAGGGTGATTTGGTGCCCGGTGGGGGCAGGTTTCGGGTGTGCCCATGTGGCGCTGCTGTGGCTTCTTAGTCGCTTCAGGTGCTGATCATTGCCAGGGAGGGCCTTACGAGCACTCCCTCTCTCCTAGCTGTCCCATTGGTTCCCAGGGACCTGTGGCTTCCTTGTTGCCCAGACAACGAGGGCGTCGCTGGCCCCTGCTGGGTTTAATTTCCAGTCAGAGCCAAGACTTGCTGAATTATTCTGCCATTCCCAAAGCAGCTACGACGCCTCATTTCCGGTTTCCTGCCTTCCTTCCCTGCTATTTGTATCTCCTGGTTATCGACCCCTGGATTGCCTCACCGTTTATGATACTCGCTGCCTGCCTTGACCCGGACTGTACTCTGACAACGCATTTTGGAGCATCCTATCTTGTACCTCAGCCTGGACTCTCTGGTATTGTTCCCTGCTATTGGGTTCCAATCCAGCAAACAGGGGGACTTTGCTCCTTCCCTAACAACCCTGCACTGCATTCACTGTTATACATTATTCTCCTGCCTCCTGCATTCTATGTGCTATGTTGTATGTTACACTTCTGATCCCCACACTGTATATGTTATGTTACATTATACTTCTAACCCCTGCACTACATTTACTATGTTTTACACTGTATTAAGCTGGGTAATGGAGTCCTAACTAGTTTATTACATGATTTTTGCTATAAAAACCTTTAACTACACTGGCTTCCTATAGCCCAAAGGATAAAATTCAAAATATTAACAACCGCGTACAAAGCCATCCACAACTCTGGCCCCGGCTATATCTCCAACCTGGTCTCAAAGTATTACCCTAAGCGTCCCCTCCGTTCTTCACAAGACCTCCTGCTTTCCAGCTCTGTCATCAACTCCTCCCATGCTCGCCTCCAGGACTTCACTAGAGTGTCTCCCATTCTATGGAACTCTCTACCCCAACATGTCCGTCTATCTCCCACACTGACTGCCTTTAGGCGATCCCTTAAGACTCATCTCTTCAGGGAAGCCTATCCCACCTCAACCTAACCACTGAACAATCACTTTCTCAAACAATCATCCCCGCGCAGCTACCTCCTCATGTATCACTTGCCCCTCCCTTTCAGATTGAAAGCCCTCACGGGCAGGGCCCTCCTTACCATCTTGTCTTAAATTGTATTGTGACTGTAATGTCTTCCTTATATTGTAAAGCGCTGTGCAAACTATTGGCGCTATATAAATCCTGTATAATAATAATAACTCCTCAGCAGCCACAAAAGGTGTCACAGTACCCAGCAGAAAGGTCAGTGTCAAATGATATTTTATGCCAACTGTGTTTGTAGTGTAATTGGTGTTTATCACTGTATTCTCTGCAACACATGTTGGGCTGCCGCACTTTAAATAGGCTGCACGAATTAAAAGTTGTAGCTAGCCATCTTCACTGTGTTTCTGTTCTTATGAATAAAATATACAGTAGGTTAATTATATGCACCTGGTAGAACCACACCCATTTAAAATTAATGCTCATCACCTAATTAAAGTATATACTCTGCCTGCAATGGCTTGCTGGACACACAACAAAAGAGGTGTCCCTGAATTTTTTTTTTCAAAAGGCACAATATTGTGCTATTAAAGTGATATTAAAGCCTATATTTTTTTAAAAATTTATTTGCTGGACACACAACAAAAGAGGTGTCCCTGAATTTTTTTTTTCAAATGTTGGCACGATATTGTGATATTAAAGCCTATATTTTTTTTTTAATTTCTCCTTTAAGGAGACCCTCCTTTGCTGGAGCTGTTGCTCTTTTTCTTTAAAAGTTTCTAATTCCTCGTTTTCTAGTGGCTCTTTGCAGGGCTTTTCCGGCACGCGCTCGTGCCTTCTCATTTCCGCAGTGGCTGTGCGAGTCCATAGACACACACAGCCTTGTGGCAGACCACGCCCCTTCCCTCTTTGATTGATGGCAGAAGGAGCCTATGGCTCCTCTGCCATCAGTATCCTCCCCCCGCAACCCGGAAGTTTGGGTAATGGAGGATCGCTTTGGACCAGCGGCGGGGACGAGCGCAGCGGACAGGTAAGTGTGGGGGGGACTGGGGTAGAAAAAAGGTGCTGGGCTGTTTTCACCCTAATGCAGAGAATGCATTAAGGTAAAAAACACCCAAACCTTAATACTAATTTAAGGATTTAGCCATGTATAATGTTTAATGAGATGAGGATGGATTGTTCAGTCCAATAATAATAAAAGCTATGGAATATAGAATAGTATACAAAAAGATATCCTGGCCTTTAGGGTCACATTTAGTTTGAATGCATTCCCTTCCTATTGGGCTGATTTATGAACCATTAAGGAAACTCGTAGAATATAAAGAGTGCCATGAGTGACTAGACCATGGCAGCCATGGTTTACATAAGATGCTTTTCCTGTAAACAAATTGCTTCAGCATTAGATTTTTGAAGTATTGGACCATGGTTCTTGTGAGGAGTACCCATACCTCTAATGTTCCAGGAGAGAAAGTAATAGTTATTAGAGGTCATCATTTACATTTTTGGTAGTGCTTAACCAGTTGCCGTCCCCTAGCGCACGCGTACGGATGGGCCATCAATCACTGATAACACTAAACTGATGAGCGGTAAAAGCTTGTAATGTGTAGCCTATGGCCAATTTTGGGTATTATCGTTTTTTGAGGTTTTCGCGCACGCAATTTTAAGGCTTGACATGTTTGGCGTCTTTTTATCTGATGTGACCCGTCTTTTATATTTTACCAAAAAATCGGGTAATAATAAATGTTTTATCATTTAATATAGGGAAAGTTTCTTTTTTTTATTCGGTAATTTTTCCTTAATATAGTAAAAAATAAAACCTGCAGTGGTGATTAAATACCACCAAAAGAAAGTACAGCGTTGCATGACAAAATAAATGTCAGTCAAAGTACCGCAGCGCTGAATACTGAAAAATGGCCTGGATGGGAAGGAGGTTTAACACTGCGGACTTCAAGTGGTTAAAAGAGGGTTATAACCACTAGTCCTCTAATCAGTTACCTCTAAAGCAAAGGGTAAGGGGTGAGAACTGTCAAGATAGTTACCTAACCTGCTAACTAACATGAACAACGATGACATACTTAGCAACCAGGTATAAATACCTGAACGTACTGAGAGTATTACCTAAATAAATGTATTCCATGTATGTACCCTGTTTCCCCGAAAATAAGACCTACCCCGAAAGTAAGACCTAGCACTATTTTTCAAGATTCCTGTAATATAAGACCTACCCCGAAAATAAGACCTAATTTGGTGGTAGCATGTGAGGGGGAACTTGCAGGAGAGATGGTATCAGCCTGCAGGCACATACTGTATTAAGGGGATGACAGGGGACTCCCTCCGGCCAGCGCAGTGACCGTCAGCACTCCAGTACCATACTTCACCAACTGCCCTGAAGGCACTGCTTAATGTAAGGGTACCGTAATTTACAGCACTGTTCACTGTCTGATGTCCCCACTGCTGCACCGCTGGTACAACTGTCCTTGATGGCAAAGGAAGACGGCGCTGTCGAAAGCAAGGCTGCGGCGGGGGGAGGGAGCAGAGCCGCATTAGCCGATACTCCCTCTATAGCTCCGGTTACTGTGACAGGCGGAGTGATACCAGATAACTTTGGATTGTTGTACATGAATAACTTTAGATTGTTGTACATTTTGTTGCACATTAAAAAAAAAAAGACATCCCCTGAAAATAAGACCTAGTGTGTTTTTTGGGGGCAAAAACAATATAAGACAGTGTCTTATTTTCGGGGAAAGACGGTAGGTAATCTGGCATACCGGGAGCCTCTTTCCTAAGGTACTGAGGATCTCTTTCCTAAGGGTTGATGACTAGTCTAAACCACATACATAAAGTGAGACCAAACCAGTGATTTATAAAGTGTTAAGATTATGTTTTTATCCCTTGCCAAAATCCGTCTTTAATGCAGGATAGTATATTGTTTGCTTTGCTGGCCGTGCTTGGCATTGCATACTATTGCTTAATCTGTAATTTATGAAGATCCCTCTGGTCTTTCTCCATGTCTGACTTCCCCAGTGGTTCACCCCCTAAGTAGTAGCTTGCATGCATGTTCGTTGCTCCCATGTGCATAACCTTGCATTTTTCAATATTAAATCGCAATTGCCATCTTGCAACCCAAGATGCTCTGAGAGCCCAGAAATGAGCAATACCACCATCTAGTGGCTTTTCACACTATCGCTGAGAACTGCATCAGCAAGAACGAACCTCCATTAAAGTGACGGGATTTTTCACACGATGTCCGGATTCTGTCCGGGCCAGAACAGTTCGCTCCTGCACTAAAAATGCATCCCAATGTATCCTGGTGTTTTATGGGCTACAGCTCTCACCAGCGCAGTCCGGTCCGGACAGAAAAAATACTGCATGTCACATTTTCTCTGGTCCGGAAACGCACCGGAACGCAGCAAAAACGCAACGAAAACGCGCCAAAACTGACTGACATACTGACAACCCCACTCCACAAAAAAAAAGGAACTGGAACGTGGTAAAAACGCATCAAAAACATGCTGCACGCATAGCATTGCGCCTGCAGATCTGCACCAGAAAATGGTGTGAACAAGCCCTAAAGGATAAAAAAGCCCCCCTCCATGCTGCTTTAACCACTTGCTGACCGGGTTGTTTACACCCCCTTCCTGTCCGGCCATTTTTCAGTGTTCAGCGCTGCAGTACTTTGACTGACATTTTTTCCCTCATGCAACGCTGTACTGAAATTAATTTTATACCATTTTTTGGGGACAGGTAGAGCTTTCTTTTGGTGGTATTTAATCACCACTACGGGTTTTATTTTTTACTATATAATGAAAAAATTTAGAAAAAGAAAAACTGTTTTCCCTACGTTATAAAACAGTTATTATTACCCATGTCGGGTAAATAGACACCAAACATGTCAAGCTTTAAAATTGCATGCGTCCGCGAACTCGCAAAAACTACCATACACAAAATTGGCCATAGGCGACGCTTTAAAAGCTTTTACCACTCATCAGTTTAGCCTTATCAGTGATTGATGGGCCGATAATTATTGCTCTCACTGCGATGTTCGCGGCGATACGTAACGTGCGGTGTAATGGATGCAATGGTCGTTTACGCACTTAGGCGCACTCGACGCATGTTTGCATGTGTATGTGGGGGGCCGGGGACTTAAAATTTATTGCTCTCACTGCGATGTTCGCGGCGATACGTAACATGTGCGGTGTAATGGATGCAATGGTCGTTTACGCACTTGTTTGCATGTGTATGTGGGGGGCCGGGGACTTAAAAATTTTTATTGCTCTCACTGCGATGTTCGCGGCGATACGTAACGTGCGGTGTAATGGATGCAATGGTCGTTTACGCACTTAGGCGCACTCGACGCATGTTTGCATGTGTATGTGGGGGGCCGGGGACTTAAAAAATGTTTTTACTTTTTTTATTACCTTTTATATGTGACTTTTAATTTTTTTAGTAGCTGATGAGAGCTACTAACGAAAACTCCAGGCAGGACAGCTGCTGCCGACCCCGGGCATCTGTCATCTCCTCCCCGCCTGGAGCCGCTCCATGCTTCTCGGATTCCCGCTGCTCTGCCCCGCCTCTATGGGCTGAGGCAGTGGGGATCTGAGGAGAAATGGCCTGCTGCAACTGGCAGAGGGGCGGAGGCGGGAGCCACTTGCAATCCAGGATGGCCAAGCGGGAGGAGAGGAGCAGCGGGGAGGAGAGACGCTGTTATCCTGTCAGTTTCAGGATGACAGCGTCTCTGTGCGTGACCGACCGGAGGATCAGTAAATATCTGTAACATTTACTGATCCTCTGTGTGCAACACATCTCAGTGCTTGATTTTCTTTTTTAAATAACATTAATTTAACAGTGTGGCAGCGCATGGCAAAGCGTTGTGGCACATTGCCGTGCATTGTGATATGCTGTGTTGCATTAAATGTATGTCTGTATCATTTTATCACAACACACACACCAGCATAGCGCACAAAAGATTTTTAACATAAGTTGCTTATTTACAGTTTTGCGTTACTTCATTTTTTACCGTTTCACAAAAAGGTGCAAATTAAAATGTACAAATATTTGTTATTTATTAACCTCTTGCAGTAGTAAAAAAACGGACGGACGGCACTGCTGCATTGGCGGGTTGCCGTCTCCAGACGGCAATTTTTTTCTGCTCGCGCGCGCCCCCTAGCGGGCACGCACGGGCAGAAAGGACCCCACCATTGCACACACCCGTTACCGGGTGTTTCACATATAGGCGATCAGCAGGTCCATAGCCCGCCGATCGTCTATATGTGCTCGTTCGCGTCCGCCCC
>NW_017306821.1:820275-828888 GCF_000935625.1 Nanorana parkeri | reverse complement strand
TTTTTTTTTTATTTCGGTAATTTTTCCTTAATATAGTAAAAAAATAAAACCCCCAGTGGTGAATAAATACCAACAAAAGAAAGCTCTATCTGTATACTCTACATATCTGTAACTCTATATACTTTTTTCTTTTAGATTTAGTCGGAAAAATATATTTTTTTGTGCACTGTTACTGATTTTAGTGTGCATTTATTAATTGAATTGTATATTTTTATCAGTTTCATATTGATTTGATAAACATTTGCACTATTATTGCAGGGCCTACAAATTTTGTAGCGCCGCCTTTTTATTCTACCAGCCCTGCGCTTTCAGAAAATATATGGTTTGGGGGGTATTTTACAAACGCTAGCAACGCAGCAGTAGAAAATCAAAACAGCAGGAAAAATTGCAAAGATGGTGTGGCCAGCTGAGGTTAAAAGCGTTTCGGGAGGCTTGGCAGCAAAGGAGTTAATATCACTTTAACTTAGAGTTTATTGTCACTCTCAAACTGCTCTTTTCCCTCTTTTGTCCCTGCTTTCAGATGGCTCTTTTCTATGCTGTGTCCCTGCTCTCAGACTGCTTATTTCCCTGCTGTGTCCCCACTTTTAGACTGCTAATTTCCCTACTGTGTCCCTGCTTTTAGACTGCTCAATTCCTTGCTGTGTCCCCGGCTCACAGACTGCTCATTTCCTTGCTGTGTCCCCGATCTCAGGCTGCTCCTTCCCCTGCTGTGTCCCTGCTCTCAGACTGCTCCTTTCCCTACTGTGTCCCTGCTTTCAGGCTGCTCCTTTCCCCACTGTGTCCCCGCTTTCAGACTGCTCCTTTCCCTGCTGTGTCCCCACTTTCAGAGTGCTCCTTTCCCTGCTGTGTCCCCACTTTCAGACTACTCCTTTCCCAGCTGTGTCCCCGACTCTGAGACTGCTCCTATCCCAGCTGTCCCCCCGGCTCTCAGACTGCTCCTTTCCCAGCTGTGTCCCCGACTCTGAGACTGCTCCTTTACCTGCTGTGTCCCCACTTTCACACTACTCCTTTCCCAGCTGTGTCCCCGACTCTCAGACTGCTCCTTTCCCAGCTGTGTCCCCGGCTCTCAGGCTGCTCCTTTCCCTGCGTTCCCCCCGGCTCTGACTGCTCCTTTCCCTGCTGTGTCCTCGGCTCTCAGACTGCTTCTTTCCCTAGTGTGTCCCCGGCTCTGAAACTGCTCCTTTCCCAGATCGTCCAATTTAAAACAAATTTGCTAATAGTATATCAGCTGTCACTTGCTAATTCTTTTGAAGTAGGTTGGTGCTTAAAAGTAGTTACAGTATCGGGTAATATGTCATTCTCAAAGTAATACTGCGTTTCCAACGTGTTTACAAATTGGCAACATAGTATTACTCTGAGAAGGACATGTTACTGAACCTGATACTGTAACTACTTTTGAGCATCAGCCTACTTCGGAAGAATGAGCAAGTGCCAGCTGATAGACTATTAGTACAGTCGCAACAGGACTGCAAATTGATAGGATCTGTGCAGCAGTAAACTTTTTCTCTCTCTACCTCCACCCCCTCACACACGATATTAAAACAGTTTTTATGAGTGACAGATTTCTGTAAAGAATCAGCACTAGCATGGTATATCAGTCGCACTTTCCATCTGAATCGTACAATGTTACTATTTACTGGATGCAAGAGATGTGACCAGATCCGTAAATGTCCTCCAATGTATCTCTTTCTCCTCACTATTTTTCAAAAAGGCGCAATTTAAAGTTTACAAACATTTATTTATTAACTCAGTACATATTTATCTTTTTTATTTAGTATGCATTTTGAAAGTTATGGTGTATTTGAGTGCCCTATAAATTGATTTTAGTGTATTTTTTATTGAATACAGAACTTTGAAAAATATTTGTGCAACAATCATAAGGCATGCGACATACAATAACACAATTTTTAAATTCTACAGCCCCTGTGCTTTCAGAAAATGTATGGTTTGGGGTGTATTTTACTAACTTTCCAAGATGCAAATAAACAATTGTAAAATATAGCAAAAAAAAAAAAAAGTGTAAAATAGCAAAAATGGTCTGTCCATCTTAGGTGGAACGTGGGAGGCAGGTGCAGACAGTGAAAGGGTTAAACTTTTTTGGTGCATGCCGCAATATGTGAGCTGCTATTAGCCCTGCCCCCCCCATAGGCCCTCTGATTTACATAAATTTCTAGGTATTCTGCCCTGAGGTGTGAAGGTGTCAAGTATAGGACTACAGCGTGCTATTGTTCACTGGCATGCTGGTTGTCTTAGGGATCTCTTGATACAATTCAAAGAACCATTTCTTCTGCCGAATCTCTGTGAAAGTTTATTTTGTGTGAATAGAGGTAAAAATGAACGTTCTAAGAATATGTCTGTAAAGTTTCTCATTCATCCAGGTATTGTATACAAGAAAAGAAAAGCGGGGCTTTAAAAGTGTCCAAACCATACAAGACGTCCATCAAACATACATGGTTTTGTATAAACGTATATTTAATACATACATAAAGACTTGTAACTTTTAAACTTCCCGTCGGTTCCGCCCCCCTGCGACGCAGATGCTCGCAAGGGACGGAAACCGGATGCCGGCAGCGGCCGGAAGACACAGCGGGGATCGCGCACAAGGTAAGACCTACGCTGTATTCCCGAGTGTGGCTCGGGGTTAGCGCTTTGGTACAGAAAATTAACCCCGAGCCACACTCAAGAATACCAATGGATACGCGCTGAAATCTGCCCCTACGCACGAAAAAGAAGCGCAAGTACGTTTTCACGTGTAGGGCCTTTCTTCAGCGCGACAAAACGAGCTGAAATACGCCCATAGGTATTAATAGGATTTCACTTCTTGAGCGTTTCGATCATCGCGGAGAAACGCCCAGGTGTGAACCCAGCCTCAGTGGCCAGTGACATCCATAGTACGTCACTGGGCCCGTTTAAACTTGTAAAGCCGTCTGTCGCGTTAGAAGCGATTATGGTGGCTCAGCTGCTGCCAGATTCCTCTACGGGCCAGTAAATGGGGCGCCCCCCCACCGTGTTTTCCAGGCTCCGTTGCCCCTCCTACGGCCCAGGACCGGCTTCTCTGGTGTCGGGGGAAAGCTGGGTAGATCGGCGATCACCTCCACTTTTTTTTGGGGGTACTGGATTTTGTCGCCATTTCGCAGACGCATACAATTTTTAACCTGGGCATTTTGAGTATCCATTGCCCTGTGCGTCCAGACACCGTTTTTTCTGAACCAGTATCGACTTTTTCAGCATTTTGAGCCCCCCTATGTGATAGCAATTAAAGTTTAAAAAAAAAATACGTTTTTTTAAAAAATAGTATCACATAAATGTAAAAATAATGTTAACATTTTTTTCAAGTCCCCCGCAATCGCCATAACGTAAACACAGGTCGGTTGCACCTACTTATGGGTATTGCCGTGCACGCCAGAGTGAGAGCAATAATTCTAGGGCCAATATTTATGCATATCTGAAAACTGATGATGTGCAGGGGCTTTTAAAGCGTCTACGGACTTTTTTGGGGTACTGGATTTTGTCGCCATTTCGCAGACGCATACAATTTTTAACCTGGGCATTTTGAGTATCCATTTACCCGTTGTAACCTCGCCTTTTATATTTTTGGGGCACTAAATTTAACCTAAGTGCATTTTTCACTAAATTTTGGGGTTTGATAAGTTGCGCTAATATCGTGCAACATAAAAATTTGCAAGTGCCACCATTTTATTCTACAGGGTCTTGGCTTTCAGAAAATATATAATGTTTGGGGGGTTGAAGTAATTTTCAGGCCTAAAATGTGGATTATAACACGGGTGCAAACAGTTAAGAAAAAAAAAAAAGGCTTCAGTCATGAAGGGGTTAAATCCTGGAAGTTGCGAGGTGGGCCTCCATGGATCAGCACATCCCACAGATACTTGATTAGATTGCGATCTGGAGGCAAAGTCAACACATTAATGTCGCTGTTGTGTTCGCCAAACCATTCTTAAACTATTTTTGTAGTGTGAGAGGACGCGTTATCCTGCTGAAAGAGGGAATTTCCATGAAGGGGTGTACTTGGCCAGCAACAATGTCTAGGTAGGTGGATAGTGTCAACGTAATGGCAGGACCCAAGGTTTGCCAGCAGAACATTGCCCAAAGCATCACACTCCACACTGCCTCTGCTAGCTTGCCTTCTTCCCATAGTGTACCTGGTGCCATCTCTTCCCCAGGTACGTGACACACACACACACACAGCCATCCACATGATGTAAAAGAAAACATGATCCATCAGACTAGACATTCTGCTTCCTTTGCGCCGTGGTCCAGTTGATGCTCACGTGCCTGTTGTAGGTGCTTTTTGCGGTGGACACGAGTCAGCACGGACACCCTGACCGGTCTGCAGCCATACAGCCCCATACACTGAATACTGATCTCCCTTTGATCTCCAGTAATAGAGTCGCCATGCCAGTCCCAGCCGCACCAGGCACAGCGGACCTCGGGACTGGCAGCAGCGGCGACGACGGCGGTACGGGGGGTGTCGCACACCGGCAGCTACTACAAGCGCTCGGGTGTCTCTAAAGACACCTGATCGCTTGAATGTAAGAGCCTTAAGACGCCCTCCTGCTCCTATAAGGCACCCTTCAGGAACGGCCATGGACGGGAGGTGGTTAAAGAGCCCTTAGAAATGCCTAGTAATGACAATCTACAGATACTTCTGGATAACTGCCGGCTTTTTATTATTTGCATCCCTTATTTCTCTTTTCCTCCCTTTTCTTCTCACAGTGGCCATGTTTACTAAGGGCATATTGATATATATCCCTTTACTTCCTGGAACTCTGGCACATGTGACCACGCACATCATCTCAGGGGAGGAAAATGCCTTTCCCTGAGATTACAGATGAGATTTCCCAGCATTGCTCTGCTGATGTGACCTTCCCAGGATGCAATGCTTGGGCATGGGCTACATCACTAATGCCCCGGAGGACCAGGAAGTGGAAAATCAATCATAGTAATAAAAATATGTTTGTTTAACTAGAGAATGTGAGATGATTTTATATCAGCATGTCGAGCTGCATGCTGAAAAACGCCCTTTCAAAAATCACGCAGAAACATTTCTGCCCTGGTGTGCATTAGGCCTCATCTCAATTAGCCGCCCTACAAACAGCCAAGAATAAAATCATGCAGCAGTTTGCGCATTTTGTTATGGTGTACACCATGCCGTGTCTTGCTGGCTGCATTTAAAGAAGCCTTTACATGGTTTTCATTGACGCATGCATCCAGTGTTAATGGGACCTGAATAGGGCCGAACGCAGGTCAATCTATATGGCGCGAATGAGTGCTGTGTGGATAAGGATCCGTCCAGTCTCGTTCATACATTTTCCTAGCAGTTAAAGCAACTACACTGTTACCTACAGCAACCAATCAGATCCCAGCTGCCATTTCCCAGAGCCAAAAGGTGAATAAATGGAAGCATTTGATTGGCTGTTCTGTCGGTAGAACGCATTGAACATTCATAATCTCGCGCGCCCGGTCATCCAGAGACGTGCCCGGTGTTCGACCGCCGGCCCTCGTCACAGAAGTCTAGCTGACCCCGCCTCCGCGCCCTCCCCCTCACGTGCCCTGACTCGAGCCCGGCTGGTGACGCTGCACGCACGTGGGTACGCAAACAACCAATGGGCGGGTCGTGCGATTTGACGTGAGAGGGTGAGGCGTACGGAACATGGCGGCTAAGTGAGGGGAGCAACGAGAAGAGAGACAGGTAGGATGTGGAGGGGACCCCGAGTCCGATGGAATGACTGGGAGCGGGGTTGGGAGAAGGGTTTAATGTACAGCTCAGGATAAGTGTGGTAATTATGGGTTCTGGTATGGTGACCGAAGAGGCTGACTAGTAAACCAGCAGCAGGTGAGTGGCGAGGTGACGCCGAGTGACATAAACACACAATGGAGCGGGGGTGGGGAGCTCCGGGTCCTGTCTAGCTGTGTTCTAAAACTAAGATGTATGGATGGAACAGAAGGAGATTTACTACGACAGAAGCAGGCAGAATCTGCAGCAGCTGCGCATAGTAACCAATCAGCTTCTCTCTTCACCTTGTTCAGTTAAGCTTTGAAAATAAAAGCTACAAGCTGATTGGTTGACACACACATCCGCTGTATGTTCACTCTGTTCCAGGCTTAGGAAATTCCCCTCTGTGTGATGATCAACTGCAGCGTGCTGACAGCAAGAAGGCTGCTATGGCCCAGTATCCATGTAACACTGTCATTAATCATTTTGCAAGCTGAAATGAAGTCTGGCCTTAAAACAAAAATTACCTTTATCCAGTGAACAATCCCTTCCCGGACTGGGGGGGTTGACTGCTCAAGTAGTATTAAATTCTCAAACCTTTTTCATAAATGAATCCAGAGCAAACAAATATACATTTCCCGGCATAGCATTTCTTAAAAACTTTGCCCAAGCATTTATAGTCATCATGTTTCCAGACAGCTTCAACTCTCTCTCTCTGTTCAGCTTCCCTAAACTGCTGTCCCTAGTGATCTTGTACTGGACAAGAACAGTCTACAGTAGCTGTCTATCTACTAGTTTGGTGAAGGGAGTCATGGGGAGCAGGGAGGAGGGCAGTGATTGTCTTGTGTCTGTGAAGCCACGCACAGCTTATTGACACACACAAGGGTGTTTTCCATAGGACCCTGCAAGGGAAAGGGGCCACACCGAAACAGGATATCAGAACCAGTGCTCAGGGGACCAACTGATTCTGTAGGAAACTAAAAGGTTTAAACATCAAGGAGCAGCATCTATTGTAAGTGATTAAATCAGCCTTTTGAAATAGCTTAAAAACCATTTGACTTTAAATTCACTTTAAAGTGACAGGAAAACCTTCATGTTTTTTCAGCATTACAAAAGCTTAGCTTTAAAAATGTATTCAGGTACCTGAACTATTAATAAAAATGGATCTTGTGTATCACTCGGCTGTAAATCATCTCTGAATTGGTGCTGACACTGTCCCTGGTTCTGGAGGGTGGCTACTTGTGTTCCCCCATGGTCCCTGTGTGTGTGTGTGTTGTAAAGTTGTCACTGCTCCAAGCTCACTCCCATAATGGACTACAATCTCATGTTTAATTTACTAATTTGTATTGAGATTGTAGTCCATCACAGGAGTGAGCTTGGAGTGGTGGCTACTTTACAACACACAGAGACCATGGGAGGCAAAAGTAGCCACCCTCCAGAAGGAAGGACAGTGTCAGCACCAATTCAGAGATGATTTGATGATCTACAGCCGAGTGATGCACAAATAGGATATCATTTTGTTAACCCCTTCATGACCCATGATGGGATAATCCAGTGCGAAGTCTGAAGGGGTTAATTAGACTCCCGGAGGCTTTTAGCCGACAGGAAGTCTGTTCAATTTTGTAGAGCCAGCGGCTGGCTTTACAGTAGAAGCATTTCTGGTGGCTCAGCTGCCACCGGATCGCATTTATCGATTCTACGATCCGGTAACCAGTCCTAAAATCTGGATTATAACATGGGTGCAACAAATGAAGAAAAAAAAGTTTTTTTCCTTTAAAGGGTTAAGAGGTAAGGTGCTTGAATATATTTTTAAGCTTTAACTTCTGAGTTTAGTGTCACTTAACAGGAAAAAGTTGTAATACTTCCTGAGTTCCTCACTTCTTCTCTTTGATGTGCTGAGTTGTGGGCGGGCCCTCGCCATCCTCACGTACAATGCAGGATTTTCGGTTACTGGACATCAGTATGGGACCTCCAGCCAGAGAATCCTAGAGAAGAGTCTTAAGCCCCGTTCACATTGAGCGATTTACCGCGCGGTAATTCCCGCAATATCGCGGCGAATTCCAGCGCGATATCGCGCTCCAATGCATTTCAATGGGGCAAAGGGTCCTGCTGTCGCGGGTCGTGTGTCGCTACAGCAGGACCCTTTTTGGAGCGGATTTAGCCGCGATTCAAGCTTGCTCAATGCAAGCTTGAACGCTATATCTCGCTGCAAATCTCGCGATATCGCGCAATATGCATATCGCGCGACAAACGCGCGATTTGCATATCGCAGAGTGGGAACGGGGCCTTAAGGTGGCCATACACTGTACAACCATCGCAAGACCTTAGTCTTGCGATGGTTGTACAGTGATTAAAAAAACGTACGATCTGCCCATCTTGGGCAGGCAGATCGTACTCTGGATCATCGCAAGCCCGCCCCCCTAAGGGGCGGGCTTCCGATGACCGCAATGCTGAACGGGCAGTCTGCGCGTGCGCACACCGGCCCGTTCGGCATTTGTCTCCCGAGCACCGTTCTAACCAGCCGAAAATTGTAAGATTCTCGGCTGGTTTTCTAGCGTGCTCCTTAGACAAAAGACGTTCGACCATACAGTAGAAACGGTCGCACGTCTTCGTTCACACTGCTCGATTCTCGTACGATCGCGGGATTTCCCGCGTTTCTCCTACGAGAACCGAGCAGTGTATGGGCACCTTTAGACAGAATCGATCACACAGTGTGGAGGAAGTCTGCTAGAGTGAGGAATAAGAGAAGTATTGCAGTGTCTCCCTCTAACCCTAGACCTTAACAAGCATTTCTTATTTTTCTGGTATGTAGAGTTGGGATTTGTGAAAAGTAAAGCTCCAGCAAACATTTTTTTTTTTTGTATAGGGTAATGGTTAGA
>NW_017306821.1:816638-816877 GCF_000935625.1 Nanorana parkeri | reverse complement strand
TTTCTCCTACGAGAACCGAGCAGTGTATGGGCACCTTTAGACAGAATCAATCACACAGTGTGGAGGAAGTCTGCTAGAGTGAGGAATAAGAGAAGTATTGCAGTGTCTCCCTCTAACCCTAGACCTTAACAAGCATTTCTTATTTTTCTGGTGTGTAGAGTTGGGATTTGTGAAAAGTAAAGCTCCTGCAAACATTTTTTTTTTTTTTTTTTTAGGGGAAGTACCCTGTCCCATATTAG
>NW_017306821.1:813846-816512 GCF_000935625.1 Nanorana parkeri | reverse complement strand
GCGACGCGCGACATGGAGTTAAGACAGCTCCATTGAATAACATTGGCCGGCGACTTCTCGCGATATCGCGCGGCAAAAATGCGCGATATCGCGGCGGAAATCGCGCGACAATTCGCTATATGTGAACGGGGCCTAATGGTAAGAACCTTGGTCAGTTCCCCCCACCGAGGACATTTTGTGTCCAGAGTTCAGCCTTTAACCACTTCAAGACCAGGTGTTTAGACCCCCTTCCTGGCCAGGCCATTTTTCAGTATTCAGCGCTGCGATACTTTGACTGACGTTTATTCCGTCATGCAACGCTGTACTGAAATGAATTTTATACCATTTTTTGGGGACAGATAGAGCTTTCTTTTGGTGGTATTTAATCACCACTGCGGGTTTTATTTTTTACTATATTCAGGAGAAATTACTGAAAATTTTGAGAAAAAAAAGTTTTTTTTTACATTATGCTATAAAACAACTAATATTACCCACTTTTTTGGTAAAATATAAAAGACGGGGTCACGTCGGGTAAATAGACACCAAACATGTCAAGCGTAAAAATTGCGCGCACTCGCAAAATCGCAAAAAACTAGCATACCCAAAATTGGCCATAGGCGACGCTTTAAAAGCTTTTACCGCTCATCAGTTTAGTGTTATCAGTGATTGATGGCCCTAGAATTATTGCTCTCACTCCGACGTTCGCGGCGATATGTAACATGTGCGGCGTAATGGGCGCAATCGTCTTTTTTGCACGTATGCGCCCCCGACGCATGTTTGCATGCGTGTATGTATGGGTGGGGACTTAAAAAAAAATTTTTTTCTTTAATTAGTTTTTATGTGTAACTTAAAATTTTTTTTTAATCGGGCGTGTCTGAGCGGACGTCTAGAGACGCCCGCTCAGATCGAGAGAGCTCCTGGCCGGCCGTTTTTTTACTACGGCCGGCCCGGAGGTAGTTAAGGTTTAACTAAAAGCAAAACAATTTTTTTCTTCTAAGATTCAGATAGTGGCGAGGGGTTAGAACCACCACCAGGGTTTTATTGCTGCTGTGTCTCCATTCCCCAGGAGATTCACTATCTCTAATTGTCACAGAGAATGAAAGTGAGGGTAAGTCCAACATTTTGAGTTGCCACTAGAACAGGAGGGGACAAGTGTTCCTGTAACTGTCTAAAGGGATTTTTGTCTCGCTTCCTTTTGAGTCTACAGGACAGGAAAGTCAATAGAAATCTCCATATTTTGACACAGATGGCAGTTTCAACCTTCTCCATCCAGATTGGAAAACAAAGTTTTGGCTGTAGATATATACTTTAAGTTCCTCTGAAAGCATATTTAGTGCATTCTAAATGTCCAATTTATTATTTTTGTTTTGGAGAGTGATGAGGTTTTAGAACCTCGTTCAGGTATTTATTGCTGTCTGTCTCTTAGGTAGTTACACTCTGATGACCATTGTTACTGGCAGTGAAAGTCAATATTCACATTTCAAACCACTAAAAATTGCTCCAGAAGCTTTTTCAGCACACGTAACTGTTTGACAGCGCATTGTTTGCGAGGCAATACTGGTGCATTGGAAAGGTGTCTTGAGTTGCCATTGGAACTGCATCACTCCAACACTCGTAATGTCTTGGCTATACAAGTACAGCAAGTTGTCTACACAGTGTACAGCAATAATCGAAAATGGTGTAATCAGCCATTCTCAACAAGGGTTCCTCCAGAGCTTGCTGGGGGTTCCTTGAGCTGTGGTGGATTAACCTCCCATCTTATGGTGCCTGCATAGTTCGGGTCAGGATTACCTGACAGAGCAAGCGGCATGACATCAATGTTCTTGTAAGCTGTCTGTGAGGCCCCATTCACACCAGGGCGGTTGCGGATCAGCGCGGATTTTAAAAGGGCTGTTTTGGGTATTTGTAATTGACTTTCAGTGCGGAAACACAATTACAAATGCCCCAAACTGCGCTAAACAGCATGGTTCCATTAAAAGCAGTATGGAAACCGCGCTGATCAGTGTGGTAAAAAAGGGTCAGGAAGCAATTCGGGCGGGAGGCAGCTCGGATAGCGCGGAGGCGCACGGTCGCATTAACAACCCCCATAGCTGTGTATGGGATCGTTCATGTTGGTGGATCCGCACGACCGAACTGCCCTGGTGTGAATGGGGCCTAATGGTGGCATTCTGCTCATTGACCACCAATATGAGGAAGCACTTCTCCACTGACCACTGATGCAAGGGCGTCTGTTTCTTTCCTGGTATGCTGTTACTTTTTTATTTTAAAATTGGAAGTGTTACTGATAGTTATTTTGTGATTATAGCTAAAACATATTTTTAAATTTAGAGCATTTTAGTGTTAAAACTTCAACATGAGTGTTACATGAAATACTCTAGGTATGCCACATTCTTGTAGTCCCTTATAAGTATGCTTTCTGAAAATAGACTGTGAGCTGTAGTTCTAATTTTTAGTAGGCGTCTCCTAAGACCTGAACATGATTTCAAGGGTTCCTCCTGAGGTATAAAGGTTGAGAGAGGCTGTAAATGATCATATCAGTTACAGTAACAGCTGTTTGATTAGTAAAGGTGTCCATCATCATTGTATATGTTGGCCAGCGTCATGAATAATATCTACAAAATTCGAGGAAAGGGAATATTTGTTGCCACGCTTGGGGTAAAATTTCAGATGGGTCGAGAATTAACCTT
>NW_017306821.1:810090-813824 GCF_000935625.1 Nanorana parkeri | reverse complement strand
ACATTCGGACGTGATTGAATGGGGTTATTAAATCGGAAAGTATTACCACTTTATCATTAGCAATCTCTGCATCGTAATATGGGAAGCCACAGGGCCAAATCAGATAGGTGGCTGCAAGATCTGAATGCTATTTTAGGCTCTGGTTGTTTGTTTCCAGCTTGTGCTGTGTTTGCCTTGAGTGTAGCAAATATATTCACTTTTCTCATGGAAAATGGAACATGAGACTTTCCGTCATATTGGGAAATCTGTTTGCGCCTACTCTCGTGATCTGTCATGTTATATGCCATACGCTACTCAGTTTCTCTCCGCAACCTTGAATAGTGTATGATCTTTAGGACTCACCACAGTTCCATTGTCACATCGAATGTCTAGTTAACTGGTTCATATATTTCTGTGTCCATTATCCTTGTCCTAGGCTGGGTAAATTGAGAGTTCAGGGTTCAGTTAGTCAATTCTAAAAGCCAATTGATAATTTTAAGGAACAAGCATTTTTTAAAAATTTACAGTAGTAGAAACAAATAGAAAATTAGATGCTGCCTTCCTTTTTTCCATATGGCTGTCTGGTTACTAGGATTGTCCAACCCAAGGCTGGTAAATCAAATTCAAATGATTACAGAAAAGAGCTTTAGAGCTACTTCACACCAGATGCAGTCCATTCAGTTTGGCAGCTGCATCCAAAATGCATCACAGTGCTTTCCCATGGGGTTTCTGGTTCTTTGTTCACAGCAGCCCATTGCAGACCATTTGGATGCAGTCAGAAAAAATACTGCTTGCCGTATTAACCACTTGCTGACCCGGGCGTTTACACCCCCTTCCTGTCCAAGCCATTTTTCAGTGTTCAGCACTGCGGTACTTTGACTGACATTTATTCCGTCATGTAACACTGTACTGAAATTTATTTTATACCATTGTTGGGGGACAGATAGAGCTTTCTTTTGGTGGTATTTAATGACCACTGGGGTTTTTATTTTTTACTATATAATTAAAAAAGTAGGGCTGGTAATTATTAAAATTTTCCTGTTGGATTAATCGAAATGTTTTTTAATCGATTAATTTCGATTAATTATAACGCACATACAGATCCAACTACATTGGCCTATACACATACAGCACAGCAATGAAGTAATAAATGAACTAGTATCACACTAATCCAGCACGTTATTAATCTCACATGCCCCACTCAATATGGCCGCCGCTTTAGTGTGGCAACTCCAGAATATTTCCGCCGGCTTCCAGGAGTCCCGTCGGCGACGTCACGGACATCGACGTCACCAGACTCCACCCCCCTTCCCTTCGTTAGCCGACAGAGCCACTTGTGGAAGGGGGGAGGAATCCGGTGACGTCGCGGACATCGACGGAAGACCCGGAAGCCGGCAGAGAGGTGAGTATGGATCAAAAGAACTTTGATCGATCAAAATAATTAACGATTAATCGAAGGATTAATCGTTAATTTCTGCAGCCCTATAAAAAAGTACTGAATATTTCGGATAAAAAAAACTGTTTTCCCTACGTTATGTTATAAAATAGTTATTATTTCCCAGATTTTTGGCAAAATATAAAAGACGGGGTCACGTCGGGTGAATACCAAACATGTCAAGCTTTAAAATTGCGTGCGCCCGTGAACTCTCAAAGACTATCATACCCAAAATTGGCCATAGGCGACACTTTAAAAGCTTTTACCGCTCATCAGTTTAGTGTTATCGGTGATGGCCCTAAAATTATTGTTCTCACTGCGACGTTCGCGGCGATATGTAACATGTGTGGCGTAATGGATGCAATCGTCGTTTCCGTGCTCGACGCATGTTTGCATGTGGGGGGCGGGGGACTTACAAAAAAAATGTACTTTTTTTTAATTACCTTTTTTATATGTGACTTTTAATTCATATTTTTTTTTTAACTAATTCTTTGAAACCTTTTTTTTTCACTTCGCTTTATTGCTATCACATAGGTGACTAACAAGCCCCCTTTGTGATAGCCAATTTTCAGTGTCAGGTCCTCTTTATGGAGACATCGGGGGTCTTTAAGACCCCTAATGTCACCTAGCGACCCCCAGAGAAGCTGATGAAGTAAACACCTGCTTCACCAGCTTCTCTCCGGTTTCTGTACCGGAGAGTGACAGTGGAATGTGGAAGTGATGTAATACACATCACTTCCTGCATTCCGAAGAAGAGATCAAACGGAGCTCGTGTACTGAGCTCCGTTTTGATCTCCAGCCGCAGAGCTGCTGTGCTGGTCCCAGGCTCGCACCGTGCACAGCGGAGCTCAGGATCGCCAGCAGCGGCTGCAATGGGGGGGTTTGGGCGCACACCCGCAAGCATATTACAATCGATCGGGCGCCTCTACAGACGCCCGAAAGCTTGTATGTAGACAGCCATCGCTGGTCGATTTCCCGCTCGTGCCTGCCGCCTAGCGGCGGGCACGAGTGGGGCGGGATGGGACGTTTAAAAACGCCCACCCGCATTCAAGAAGCCGATGTCCGGCCGTTTAATTACAAAAGCTGGACAGCAGGTGGTTAAGCAAAAAAAGCATCAACCGTGATAAAATTGCAGCAGAACACAACGCACTGCAGCTGCACAGATGCACGCAGTTCTGTTGTGAACTAGCCCTCAACAATATTGGGATAAATATGTCAGCATTTCAGTGGCTTGGCAGAAAATGGATACATCTGAAGCCAAAGGTCTTTTTGGGAGAGACTTTTTCAAACAAAGTGGACGTATTCAAGAATAGTCTTCAGACTAAAGACTTCATTCACATCTATAGTTTAGGTGCGTTTAGGGATTCAATTTCCTGCTGCAGGAGTCCCAAATCTGCCATTTACAAGCGTCACCCGTTAAAAGTAATTTAAACAACTACTGGGTATGTTGTTTTGACATGTTGTACATTCAGTGGGCAAATCAGCCAATATTGTACTTTACGGGACCTCTGATACATCCAAGCTGATATATGTTTAGGGCTGCAACCAACTAATCGATAATGAGAGTAGTTGTCAACTATTCTCATTATCGATTAGTTGGCTGGATCCACTAGCTCTCTCCTGCACATTGGAAGGAGGGCACAGCTAGCAGTGGATGGGTGCAATAGCCAGCCTGCTATTGACTAGTGCAATTTTAAATGGCCAGTAGCAGGCTGGCTATTGCACCAGGCCACTACCTGCTGTATTTACATTCAGCTGCCATGTGCGGAATCTTGCCACTGGCAGCTGTCATTCCCTGCATGCAGCTATTCAAGCCCCATGTACTTACAATACAATTATTTAAGAAAAAAAAATATAAAGAGGTGGGACATTTTTTTCTTTTTTGGCCTGTTTCAGGAGGTGCGTTGCATTGCCATTCATTTCAATGGCACCCCAAATGCGCCTCCCAGCAACAGTGTGATCACCCGCACTGGAATGCACGGTACCGCAATGCCATGCATTCCAGTGCAGTGTGATTGCAAAAAAATGGTGCCTGCTGTTTTATTCTGAAGTAAACTTTGTAACACTGCATTTGTGTATTTTATTTTAACAACCTTCCGTCCATGGCCGTTTGTGAACGGCCGGATGGACGTCTGCTAGGAGCGGGAGGGCGTCTTAAGACGTCCTGCCCCTCCCCCTTCTCATGTGCGGCACTCAGCGCGCACACGAGAGGGAAAACTGTAAGCATGTAAACAGCCAGCGATGGCTGTTTACATACAAGCGATCAGGCGTCTCTAGAGACGCCCGATCGCTTGCAGGAGCTGCGGGTGTGCGCCGCCCC
>NW_017306821.1:782769-804563 GCF_000935625.1 Nanorana parkeri | reverse complement strand
AAAAAAATATTCACAAATAATAATTAAACAAAATAACACAAAATGTTTTAAAGTCCCCCGGCCCCCCCACATACACCCGCAAACATGTGTCGGGTGCGCCTATGTACAAAAACGACGATTGCGCCCATTATGCAGCACATGTTACATATCGCAGCGAACGTTGCAGTGAGAACAATAATTCTAGGGCCATCAATCACTGATGACACTAAACTGATGAGCGGTAAATACGTTTAAAGCATCGCCTATGGCCAATTTTGGTTGTGGGAAGTTTTCTGCGACTTCGCGGGTGCGCGCAATTTTAAAGGTTGACATGTTTAGTGTCTATTTACCCGACGTGACCCCGTCTTTTATATTATACCAAAAAATTGGGGTGAAAATAAATGTTTCATAACATTTTATAGGGAAACATGTTTTTTTTTCAAAATTTAGGGTACTTTTTTTGTTGTATAGTAAAAAATTAAATACCACTAAAAGAAAGCTTTATCTGTCCCCAAAAAATTGTATGAAATTCATTTCAGTACAGCGTTGCATGACGGAATAAACATCAGTCAAAGTACCGCAGCGCTGAATATTGAAAAATGGCCTGGCCAGGAAGGGGGTGAAACACCATGGCCTTTAAGTGGTTAAATAAGGGATGGTATTTTTTTATCCGATCTAAATAAAAAAATCCAACTATCAATTATGAAAATGAATCATTAGTTGCAGCTCTAGTCATGTTTAGTAAAGCTAAACTGTGGAGTATAGTAGGCTATACACGGTGTGAATTTGGGGTTCACCAAGAACCATGCCGAAATTCACACAGGGGGTGCCCCTGGTGGCACTCTTCCACCCGTCATCCCTCGTTCAGTAGAGCAGGTTGGAAAATTCTCAGCCGAACAGAGCTTGCGTCCAATCAACTGCAAGCTCCAATCGGGTAATCTGACATCAGCTGCAGTCATACTACAATGGAAGCAGGGGATTCCTAACAGCCCATTTTCTGTCCTGTCTGTTCTTGTGCCTTGTGTTAACCCATCTCACTTGTTACCATAAATTTTGTTTAGACAGCCCATTTATTTTGGATGTAATGCCCATGCACAAGAATGGAGCAAAAAAAACTGTAGCATTTTTTTCTGATGCAGCACATCACAACTCGCAGTAGCGTTACTGTCCATTCGGGTGCTAACACACGTAACATGCATTGCAGGAGGAAAGGTGTGTTTTCTCCCTAAATCTTTTCATAAGACAGACGGCAGAGTTCTAATAACTGAAGACAGAATATTCAGACTGCTGGCTAAGTCCAGTGCTGTGTTCTGGTATTGTGTTTGTGTCAGTTGCAATAATGCCCAGTGCTGCAATTCTGTGTCCGGTCCTCAGCAGACAGTTTGTTTTTCTGGTTTATGACTTGAAGCGACTTTGTTTCTGTTGCTGCACAATCTAACTGACTTGTTTTTCCATTGTTAATATCCACAAATGGTAAATAGATGTGTCCATTTATCTATTTCCTTTGTCACCTTTGGACCCTTCTGTTAGTAAACAGATGCAGCTGTCGGCTTTTCCATTATGTTATCAATTGATCCTTTTGTCACATAGCTCTTTTCCAAATTCTGCCAATACCCATCTTTTTTTTTTTTTTCCTTCAGAAGATACCTGGTGCATCAGTATCCTCCCCCATACTCTGAACATAATATAATTAAGTGCATTTGATGTTGCTAAGCTATACACTTTTCAGTTATATTATGAATGATTGCTTCATATTAGAATCTGTGTTCGCCCTTTTCGCAGAATTGAATATTTGATTACGGTGCTGTTTTTACAAGATCGCTTTGTGTGTTTTGTAAATTTGTTACATGATTCACATTCTTTTTTTTCTAGGCAGATGTTAGGAGGACAAGAGTGATGTAAAAATGACTCAGGGGAAGAAAAAGAAGAGAGTGAATCGCAGTGTACTCCTTGCCAAAAAAATCATCATTAAAGATGGTGGCACGGTGAGTGTAAAAAAAAGTGAATTAAGCTGGAGGTACATCTCATTTATTGCAGAAAACATGTGGCATGTGAGTTGAACTCAACCCCCCCCTAAATCCTGTTTAATCAAGTGATGTAGACAGTGAAATCATTAAATGTCTTCTTGCTTAAAACTAGTGCTTGCATGTCAATCCTGTCTCCGTCAGTCTTCTGTGTAATCAATGCCTTGCTTAGCAGCCAGCAGAGAAGGTGGAGAGGAAGGGGCAGTACTCGGACCCTGTCAGGGTTCTATGACTTTGGACAGTGGAGGGGAATGCACAGGAATGACCTCATGGATATGTTGCTGCGCCTTCATTGTCCAGTCACAGTGTTGGGATGTAGAAGTTACCAAATAAGCAAAATGTAAGCAGACTTTTTTATTTCTATAGTTACCCAGTGAACTGGTAATTACAGTTGCATTGTGTACACTAGAATAGAGTTATAGGGCCTATCCCTCTGGCTGGACCTCTGTATCAAAGGATTGATGAACAACTGTAAGGGGAACAGTGAGCTCAGATTGGGACGCAGCATAGCTAGTAAATTACTTTGCAGATTCAAGTAAAGTCCATATGTTAGTAAAGTTGTTCATATAATTGTAGCTAAACTCTAGGTTAATATAAAAGACACAAATTAATGCAACTCTGTAATCTTTCCCCTTTTAAATGTTTTTTTTTTTTAAAGCTGAACCCCAAAGGAAATGTATTTTAAATAAATTCCTCAATAGCCACAAAGGCTATAAATCCACTTTGTGTGAACCAAATGCCTTTACAAATCCAGTAATTACCATGTAAAAGTAGCACTGACATAATCACGGTGCAAAGCCTTTGCAGAGAGCAGCTCTGTGGGATGGGTTCAGCAGGCCCCACCTACCTCAGGAGGGGGGCGGAGACCTAGACCAGTCACCCTGCACAAGGAGGGAGAGCAGGAGTGACTGGTCTTTATTATTGAAAACTCCAGCACAGAGAAAATGTTTTGCGCTGATCCCTGCACAGATCTGAAAGAAATAGACAAATCACACCAAGATTCAAGTAAGAATGCACAGGTTTCTTGTATAAAGACCAGGGGTAGGCAACGCGTCCCTCCAGCTGTGCTTTAACTACAAATACCATCATGCCTGTTTCTGTCAGTCTTGCAGTGCATCATGGAAGTTGCAGTTCTATAATAGCTGGAGGGCCAGAGTTGCCCTCTCCTGATTTAGACCATATTTGCCTATTGCGGAGATCAGCTTTAAAAACAAGCAAGCAGTACCTGGATTGGACCTGGTATCAGCCTCTTGCAGTCTACTGTACAGTCTCTACAGCTAAGCTGTAAATGTAAAACGATTTGTGGTTTATCCTTTATTCCCTAAATACAAATGGTTTGCTTTCTATTAAGTTAACTCTATTTTTCTATTTTTTTCCAGCCTCAGGGGTTTGGTTCTCCCAGCGTGTATCATGCTGTCATTGTGATCTTCCTCGAGTTCTTTGCCTGGGGCTTGCTTACTGCTCCGACATTGGTGGTAAGTTCTGTTTCTTCAGTGCAGAATGACATGTACTGGTTACAGATGACAACGTTTGGTTGTTGGGGGGTTTTTTCATGTTGCTATTAGAGTTTCTTCTTGCTGTTTGGTTAGTTTGTTGGTTCATCTTATATTCTACTCATTGAAAGTGGTACCTCGGTTCACTAACGCTTCTGTTCGCGAACAGGAACTTCAGCAAAATTTTGCTTCCGTTCGCGAACTCCGCATCAGGTTATGAACACAAACACAGCCATTTTCCCTGCTATGACAATAGTCGTGGCTTCCTCTAGTCGAGATTGCGGGCTGATCACAGTTTGATTCGGTTCGCGACTAGAATCGTGGCACTAATTAAATTCGTGAACTGAGGTACCACTGTATTACTTGTACTTACGAAATCTATCAGGCTGTATCCTAATGGACACACGCGGAAATCCGCCCCAAAGAAGCACCTGTACTATTTCAGGCGTAGGGCGTTTTTCAGCGCGTCAAAACGCGCTGAAATACGCCTAGGTGGGAACCATGCCCGTAGGAATTAATAGGATTTCACTGCTTGAGCAGTGGGAGTAGGATTTCACTGCTTGAAAAACGCCCAGGTGTGAACCCAGCCTTAGGCTGGGTTCACCGGAATATGCGTGTATGCCGCGTGTTCTTACCGCGATTTGCGGTCAACCAAACGCGCGTTTACGAGGGCTATCCGGCTGTATCCTAATGGATAATGGAAAAACTCCCCAAAGAAGCTCCTGTACTTCTTTGGGCGTAGGGCGTTCCTACGTGCTGAGATACGCCCAGGTGGGAACCATGCCCATAGGAAATAATTGGTTTTCACTTGCTGGGCATTTTACAGCGCGTCGATCAGTGCTGTAAAACGCCCAGGTGTGAACCAGGCCTTAGTGTGGGGACCTTGTTAGCCCCTCTGTGATTGGCAATAAATTTAGGTGAAAATCTAGTGGGGGAAAAAAAACTGAAAAAAAAAACTGGTAAAGTAATTAAAATATAAAAAAGTAAGAAAACATTTTTTTTTTTAAACCAACCCCGCCACCCCTGCCATATGCATGTGAAGTGCATTGTGTGTGCTGAGTGGTGCCCCCTTTCCACTGTGTGCCATATTGTGGTAGTCGGGCAGCAGCACTATCTAATGCACACAATGTGCATTAAAGAGTGCATTTATTTTCCCAAGTAATTTTGGGAAAATAAATTAACCCACTCAAATCTGGCTCCCTCTGATATACTTGCCTTTCAGCGAATGGTCCTTCCCTCTCACCTGGTACGGGTGTACTATCTGTACTAGGGATGCACCGATACAGGTTTTTCGGTTACAAGCACCGATGTTTGTAAGCTCCCAGCAATAGAAGCCTCTGAATACTTACCTTTTGTGGTGGGCAGAGAGCCCATACCCTGCTGTCTTCAAGAGCTTCAGGGTACAGTGGAATCTTCAGCATGCCTACTCAGATTTTTAGGTCATTGTGACCTTTTATTAAAGAGGCCTGTTCTTTATTTCCACACTAGTTCTTTTCAAAAGTTGATTCCAACTTTCCTTTATACTTTGATATGTGACCTGTTCTAGTTGTGTCCCTTTTAGCTGTGACAGTCATTTCTTCCAAAAAAACAAAAAAATGTTATTTTCAGTAGTGGGGGCTTTAGACTTGCAAACCACAAAATGTGTCATAACCACTTCCTGTATTGCTGAACGCTTGCAAGCACTTAAACCACGTTATTTTTTTTATTTTTTTGTTACCTATGTAGGTTTTGCATGAGACATTCCCTAAGCATACCTTCCTTATGAATGGACTCATCCAGGGAGTAAAGGTAAGGAATTTCTCATTCCAGGAGTCTGAAATCTCTACATGAAGTTGTTTGTGTGTGTGTGAGCTATATTACAATTATTTGTGATTAAAATGTACCTGTGCTCAGCATAACAATCCTCTGCTTATAATCCCAGCAAGTTTCCCTGAAAGTGAATATTGTTTTTGACTTTGCCTCAAGTCAACAGTCTTTCAAACTCTGTCCTCCAGCTCTCTACTTTTAAGGAGGTTTTAACTTGGTTCTCCCTCTTCCCACTTTGTGTAATTTTTCCATGAAAACATCTGGGGTATATTAGACCCCAGATGTCTCCATAATTAGACTAGATGTCCCCCTATTAGACTCTAATAAAGAAGATTGAGCACAGCATTGTCCTCTATTTTCTGTGGGGCTGGGCTTGTGACAGCTGAGACAGGAAGAGCTGGACAGAGCTCCTGTCTCGATCATTCAGATTGGAGCAGGGACGTTCTCCAGTCTGCTCCCCGCTCTCCGGAAGTTGTTTGCTCTGGTCCTGGGTCCCCCAGAAGAGCGGGAGACCCCCAAAATCATGGTGGGGCAGGGGAAGAACGCTCAAATATTTTGCGTAAAACGAGCGGCAGCTCCCCTGCATTACATTTAGCCCTGCTTGCCCGCATCAGGGCTATATGTATTAAAAAAAAAAACACCTGACCGGCGCCCAGAACTGTATGTCTTGGGTGTCGAGTGATACCAACTGTGCGCTCCTGAGGTATAGGGGCACATAACTGCTCCTCTGTAACAGTGCTCAGGCCTAGGTAACCAATCGCCCTGTCTGAGCACTGCCACATGAGTGAAGGAGTAGCATGGGTGCGCAGGCAATGTAAGTATAGGGGGGACCTTTTGCTAAGATACTTTCACTTTGCCCCATAGGCATGGAGACAGGATCTTTTTAAGTTTTACACTCTGCAAGTACAGAAAAATACCTGCTAGTCTGTCAGAAAAGTCCTGTTGTGGGGTGACAACACCAAGCATATTTGTGGATTAGTGGTGTCAGCCCTCCAAGTTGTTGTTGCTAAACTACTCAAACCCACCTCCTGTTCTATTGTACACAACATAAAGGCTAGTTGATCTTTAGTCCCAAAATGAAAACTTGGTTGGCCAATCAGGTGCTTTGTGATAACACAGGAGGTGTATAAAAGACACAATACAGTTCTCAGCTTCTGACAAGTTCAACAGGTATATTTTTGCACTTTGCATAACAAAAATCTTTCAATTGTATTATTAATAGACCAATGAGAAGATCATTGTTTGGGTTTACATACACTTTTACTATTGATGGGCTTAGGAAGAGAGGGTTGGCGTTGCGTAAATCCGTAAGTGAAGTCAAAAGGCCCTTTAACACTGCAACCTCAAACTACCTTACTCCTCCCCTGAACTATTGAGTGCAGCTCTATTCAAAGGGCAGTTATTATTTTCATTCATAAATAATGATGGCAGCACAGTATAAAATCATGACTCTAGTCTAATAATCTAAAAAGTTTGTAATCTGCTAAAGCCGGTCGGTTGCCATCCTGTGGAATGTTCCATTATGAGGAGCATTTCCCCTCTCCTGTTTGTTTCTGCCTTTTGTGTGTTAGTTGTGACAGTCCACATCACATTTCCTACAGGCTCATTGAAATCTCATACCTCTCTACTCCGCTTGTTTAGTAGAAATGACAGATTGGCATGAGGTGGTGATGTCCTTTTAGAACCACGCAGTATAAAATTCTGGATTAAAAAATTAACCTGTAAAAAGGTTGGCTGCACAAAGAGTCCTGATAGGTTTGTGTGTTGCCCACTGGGAATCTTTTAAGTCAACAAAATCTGAAGCCAATTATGTGTGCAGTTTGTAGAATTTTGCAGGGATTCTTCTGGTCACAAATGAAGGATAGATTGGATTTCTAAAGATTCGCTCTTCTGTAATAATACATTCAGTTGTCACGTGTTTTGTCAATTTCCTGGCAGCATTTTGCCTTTTGTGTGTTCAGGAAACTGGTTTAGTCTGATATAAAATGAATTCATGTGAGGTCTACATGCAGGGACCTGTTTGTTTCGTGAGATGTGGTAAATCAGTACATGCCATATAACTGTGTGTGGTATTAATGACATTGTTTTCTTCTGTAGGGTTTATTGTCATTCCTCAGTGCTCCTTTGATAGGAGCATTATCTGATGTCTGGGGAAGAAAGTCCTTCTTGCTGCTAACAGTGTTCTTCACATGTGCTCCTATTCCACTTATGAAGATCAGTCCATGGTATGTAGAAGCAATTCTTCCTTTCTGTTGCAGGCATCCACAGTATGTACTGTTAATATATATTAGTTTTGGCATAGAAATATGTATTGGGGAAACATCCAAACTAGGGTTTTTGTTTTTTTATTCTGGTTTGCTTGGGTAGACAAGCTGTGTAAAGCTTGTAATTTGTTATCCACAGCCTGTGATTCCCACCTCTACCTGTTTGGGACTCTTCGGTCTGGTAATTCACAATTAGGATAGTTAGGAAAGCCTTTGTACACGTCTTCCTTCACACTACTGCTTTCTAGGGGAAACCTTATATGCAAAGTGATGTAGTAGTCCAGTAATGGGATACAGTCCACACAAAGGCACTGTTCCGCCTGACTGTAAGGGTTCATTAATAATTTTATAGGGAAATGGAATTAACACACAGTGGTAGTATTCCAATTTGCTGAACAGTTTTAATTGGTGCTCTAATTTACATTCTTAACTTTTTTTCTAATATATATATTTTTTTAGGTGGTACTTCGCTGTTATATCTGTATCAGGGGTATTTGCTGTCACATTCTCTGTGGTATTTGCTTATGTGGCTGACATAACGCAGGAACATGAAAGAAGCATGGCATATGGACTGGTAAGTAGGTCATGTAGCCATTGGCTATAGCTAATTCAAAAGTTTCTGCACTGAAACCTTGTAGCCCATCTCAATAATTTAGTGCACTATGAACTATAACGCAGTCATGCCCATCTTTTGTGTTCTTCATGTTAAGCCACCTGTAGACAAATAAGGCCAACTTCTGTTTCCAGAATAATGATGTTGCTGGCATTGGAACTAAATGCATACAAATCCAGAGTCTGAAATAAGTTGTGGCCTCAGTTGCCTAAACTTGGTTTGGAATTTATAGTTCTCCTAAGCAGAGAGAGGACACACAGTATAGGCTGTGCGGTGTATGCTACACATTGTAAGGAAATTACTGGTTCTCTTTAACTTATAGTGAAGTTTATTTTTTTACATCTCCTGTGGTGTGTTGGCACCCATTCATAATAAATGGGCAACCATAATGCAAACAAGTTGCCCACCTGCCACAGTGCAGCACTAAAGTTTTCTGAGGCGAGTAACTGCTCCTGTGTAAAGATGATAACTTGTTTTGGCAGATTTTTCTTGTTTTCTAACACAGCAAATCTCTGCTCAGAGCACTTTAATCAGAATCCCTTTGTGGAAATGGTTGCAGTTCATGGCCGGGTGTGAGTGGAATAAGAGCAGTGTAGCTCTTGTGATGTTTACACAGCTATGTCCATCTTTTTATAAGTGACAAATCTTTACATTGATTGTTCCTAGAGTTATTTACATAATCAGCATTTGGTCATAAAAAGAGGAGTGTGGCCCTCTTAGCCCCTTTGCTTGTGGCCAGCGCACGTTTCCTTCTACACATCTGTACCTGGAGTGTGAAGATTAAGATTACGTGTGATAGATGTGGGCTGTGCACTATTAAAAGAGAACTAAGGCCAAACCTTTTTTGGCCATAGTTCTCTAGGGTCACAGGAGGACATTTACTAACCCCCTCCTGTGACCCAAAGCTCAGCATATAGCTGGCTATAGCCTACTATATGCTGAGTGTGCAGACCTGAACTGCACCCCACTACCTGATTGACAGCTGGCTCTGCTTCTCTTGGAATTGTCAGACATTTCTAGATATTCTGTCCCGTCGGGCCCCTTTTCTTGAAATGTACTGATTCAGTTTGCCAGTACAATTGAAAAGTTTAGCTTGTCCAGAATCCTCTTTTAAAAAGTTACCTGGCATTCAAGATATCTGTGCCTTTGCTACCCACCTTCTTCTGAAAATGCTAGTTGTCTACATGTAGATGGTTACCCACTTGCTTTCATTACATTCTATGTAACTGATTTTGGAAATGTATATACAAAAGTTATGGCTAAAATCTGGCATTACTGTTTTGTACATTTGATCAGAAAAGACAGGCTGCTATCGTTTTCAGGTGATCAGCAATGGGAGCTCCGATATTGTTCTCATGATACGTGTACTTCAAGGCACAGAAAAGTCTTTCACAGGAGCCTTAGGCTGACCATAAACATTCTGATTCCACCCTCATCTAATGTTTGGGTTAAATCCAAGCTGTTTATGGGGAATTTGGTGTTGGGAGGGTACATTGGTGGCAAAACGTGGCATTTATGATTTATAGAGAACAATAATCTTCAGTTTTTTGTTTGTTGGAAAAACTGAGTGAGCCGGCTAATCACCTGTCTTGGGAAGAGCAAAAAGTAGAACTAAAGTATGTATGTGATACCACCTGTTAGGAAGGTGACAGCCGTAGATCCTGTGTGGATATGCTCATATATATATTCCTGCACATTGTTTTTGGTGGTGACATCTGCCCATCTATGCAAAACCCAATAATTTACATTTAGAGTTTGCTTGTTTTGTAAATAAACTCCTTAATGTGGACCTTTACCCCAGCTCTGCATGCTGGTTTAAAATCATCTTATATTCTTTAGTTTAAACTTGTTCTTCATTCACTTACAAATAGAGTTTATCTACTTCCTGGTCCAGTTCTGGCACAAATTATGTAATGTGCCAATGTGTTGCATCCTGGGAAGGTTACATCAGCAGAGGATTGCTAGGAAATATCACCAGATCTCAGGGGAAAGGCATTTTCCTCCCCTGAGATGATGTGCATGGTCACATGTCCTAGTCACTTGTCCCAGAAATCCAGGAAGTATTAGGAGAGCTAGTAACCTGCACTTAGTTAACATGGCCACTGTCAGAAGACGGGGGAAGAAGAGAGAAATAAGGGATGCAAAGAATACAAAGCCTGCAATTATCTAGAAGAATGTGTTTGTTTTAAATTTGTGTTTGTCGTTATTTTAAAGATATGGGTAAAGTTCCTCTTTAAAGATTATCTTAACCCAAGAACAAAAATGTAATATTTTATCTTACCAGTCCTCAGACATGGTGGCTGCATTAGTCTCCCCTCATCCCCCACCCCGCCAACCCAGAAAAAAAAGGACAATATTAAAAGAGAACTATGAGGTGAGTGAAAAATCACTCTCCTCATAGTTCGAGCCGACATGTGACAATGAACTGTCACACGTCGGCTGAATAGATCGGGAAGTGAGCGAACACATACCGTCGCTCGTTCACGTCTCGATCATGTCCCTGCAGAGAGAGGTGACTGTCAGTCACGGCTCCCTGCAAGGATTTCCCCCCCTTCCCCTGTCCGATCCTCCAGCGCTGACTGGCGGAACGGATGGGGGAGGGGGCGGGTACAGCTGGCTCTGCCTCTAGATAGGCAGAGCCAGCTGTCAATTACGCAGCTGGGTGGATCTCAACAGTAATGTCGGGATCCGTCCCGGCTGCGGCGGGCTCAGTATACCGCGAGCTGTAGCTCGCGGTATACTGAGCTTTGGGTGACGGGACCCTCCTGTTACCCTTAGGAGAACTATAAGGAAAAGCACTGATCCCATAGTTCTCCTTTTAAAGCACATAGAAGTCTATTGTTGGGGTTTACGTACACTGTTCCCCCTGTGTAATTGCATGTACGTTCCCTCTGTCCATATGGAGGCAAAAACAAATGTTATTAGCATATTTTTCCCATGTTTATTGAAATACCAGGCAAATACCACATTAGGACCACCAGATGGTGCTAAGCGTAGGAAATAATTGTGTCTTATGCTCCTCAGCTTCATCTAGTAGCCATAATGCTGCATTTTTCTGATATTGCATTCAATCTGTTGATAACATTAGTTTTTGCCTCCATCCACACAGAATTCAAGTAGGTGCAATTTAGCAGGATGAATGTCAGATTTTTGATTTGATACTTTTTCTTAAACATGAAAGGGGTCTATCAGTTTGGCCTTATATATGTAAAGAAGAACTGCATATGTCACTTTTAGCCAAATCAATTTCTCTTTCATGTTCTTGTTTACTCTGGACAATACAGGGCGTCTTTTTAGCGGACACCTTCCTGGTGCTTTACTTGTATTGCTTGGTTTAAATTCTGCCTTCCTTTGCAGGTATCTGCCACGTTTGCAGCTAGTCTTGTCACTAGTCCAGCCATTGGAGCTTACCTCAGTCATGCATATGGAGACTCTCTTGTGGTGCTACTAGCCACTGCAATAGCGCTGCTTGACATCTGCTTCATCTTGGTGGCTGTTCCAGAGTCACTTCCAGAAAAAATGAGGCCTGCATCATGGGGAGCCCCAATTTCATGGGAGCAAGCGGATCCTTTTGCAGTAAGTAACCTCATTCATAGCTATGTTATGTCAGAGTAATTACAATTTGAGTCGTGTTGATTGATTTTTACATATTATATATAGACATACCTTTCTTTCACTGAACTGTGGAGGGAGGTGACAAGCTGCTCATTGTTGGTAATCAGACAGCAGTGCTAGGTTTTGTGATCCAAGGCTTCACCCTGTGTCTCTGAATATATGGCGCCTAGCTTTTGTTCTACACATATCAGTCATTCTGGTCCGGCTTCTGTTTTGGGTGTAACATCCTTCCTGGCACTAATGTGTGCATTTCATTTTTTCCTAAAAATAACCAGGCAATACCTTCGTTGTTTAACATAATGGATTGAAATGGGGAACTTTTATATGATGGATGAATTTGAAACTCCAGTGCTAAGCTATTAATGTGTTTTATAATGACGAATTACACATCCAGCAGTGGCAAGCACATGACCTGTTTTTTAAATCAATGTATCCATGTGAGAAGAGTAGATATTCCCTTAATTCGGTTTATGTAGGAGAGCTGCAGCTTGCTTCTGTAAATGTTGTTTTAAGTTTGGGGGTGATGGGGGAGCAACCTGTTACTCAACTGGAATCGCAGAACATTCTTTGGAAGACAGCCAGTATGTTTCTCAAGATACTGTGTACTTCTGAAGTCCCAGAATGTGCTTTTTATTACATTGCTGTTTTATTTTAAGTGTTTGGGAATTGTGTCTGGCTTTAAACTTCTTTTAACCTGGTTGGTTAGCAACACTCTGTTTTAGAAGGTCACTAGTGGGCGGATAAAGGGAACATATATTGGCTATGGAGATATTTTTCTTTATTTAGGTCAAGGCTACAAAAAAAGTGGGAATATTTTTTTGATATGCCAGCATGTAGAGCTTTAGGCTAGGGCTGCAACAACTAATCGATTATAATCGATTATTGAAAAAGTTGTCAACTTTTCCAATCATCGATTAATCGGCTTCCGATTGGTTGGCCCTGTTCATGGCTCCACACATGCTGCGCGCCACACCTCCTCCCCACCTCACGCTCACTGCTGCCAGACCTACCTGGCCGCATCCACGCTCCACACGCCGCACCTCCTCCCCGCCTCACGCTTGCCGCCCGCCAACATCCACGATCGGCACAGGGACGCGGGGAGAAGAAGTAAGGAGGAGCAGGTGTGGGCGGATGACAGCCGCTGATAGACAGGCCGATCTCAGAAACAAGTTGCTGGAAGGCTGCTCAGGAAAGCCTGCACTTTCCCACACATGGTGCTCTATAATGTATTGCTGGGATTTGTATTCCTCTATAGCTGATGGTACATCAGCTATAGAGGAATATGTTGTGCTGTAAATTATACATGGGAATACAAATCCCAGCAATACATTATACACTTTGTGTATAATGTTTCGATTAATCGATTATTGAAAAAGTTGACAACTTTTTCAATCGATTTATAATCGATTATGTCGATTTAGTTGTTGCAGCCCTACAAACTAGTAGTCCCATCACTGGAGTCATTTTTTTATTTGTATTTTATTTTTTTATCCGATTTAACCGATTCATCGAACTTAATAATCGGCTAACCGATTTTGAAAATAATCGTTAGCTGCAGCTCTACTTTAGGCTCCTTTTCACATTGTGATCGCTATATTTCTCTCTGTATAAAAAAGAAAATGAATCCAAGCTTTCAGTGAGAACCAGTCTGCCTGGCAGAAGACATACTACTGTGCTGTTTCATTACTGAACCCCCATATTGATTTTAGAATAATGTATCATGTATTAAAGCCCAAGTGAACTTTCAGTTTAGAGGCAGATATAAAAGACACACCATAATACAACTCTGTTATCATTTAAATTCTTAACAACATTTTAAACGGAACCTCGTTTAATCCAGTAATGTATTCAGTAAAAAAAAAAAAAAATCAGTAAACGTGTTCTTGCTTACAACTAATAGAGAAGCATGTTCCCTGTAACATTCTGCTGAAAAACATGTTTGCTCTCTGTGTGGAAGCAGTGGTCTCACACGGAGTCAGACCAATCAGCTGAAGAGGCAGTTTGGATCTCTACAGAGAGACTACTGCTTCCACTAAAAATAAGAGTATCTCTGCAGTATGCTGGCTAGAGACGGGCTTTTCTACTCGGGCTCTGGCTGCTTTCTAAAGAAAACAATCTGCAAGTCATTGCACACCTTGATGCTTTGTTTTGATGCACATGTTTTAGCTGATTTACAAGAGAACTATGGGGTAAGTGTTTTTCCCCATAGTTCTCCTGAGGGTCACGGGAGGACATATACTAACCTCCTCCCATGACCCAAAGCTCAGTATATCAGGAGCTACAGCTCGCGGTATACAGAGACTGCCGCAGCTGGGACAGATCCCGACATAAATGTTGAGATCCACCCAGCTGCGTGAGTGACAGCTGGCTCTGCCTATCTGGAGAGGCAAAGCCAGCTGTACCCGCCCCCTCCCCACCCGTTCCTCCACTCAGTGCTGGAGGATCAGAGCGGGGAGGGGGGAATCCCTGCAGGGAGCCGTGACTGACAGTCGCGGCTCTCTGCAGGGAAATGATTGAGAAGTGAGCGAGCGACGGTATGTGTTCTCTCACTTGCCAATCTATTGAGCGGACGTGTCACAGTTTCATTGTCGGCTTGAACTCTGAGGATGAGTGATTCATAAAACTGTTTAAAACATAAACAACAAAACAGACAGTAAACCATTTATAGTTTCCTTTTTTAGAAGCTTAGATCTAAACACTTCTGCTGGAAGAAGCAGCTGTCTTATCTGTGTCTTATCTGTGTGTAGTTTGACTTTTGGAGGTCAGAGAGGTATTAGTTGTGTGTTCTATTCCCAACATATAATCTAATATGTTTTTCTGATCAGCTCTGGAGAGGGTAATGGTGCAGTCAATAGTTGAACATTTAAGCTGCAATATGCTGGGGGCTCCATCCGTGTCCTGTGAATGAACAGCTTACACAATTGTTGTTTCTTTAGTCTGTTATGCAATACTTATTTAGTCGGGGTCACAGTTGATGTGCAGTTTGAAGGATTAGAGCACATTTTGCTAACCCTCAAATGCCTCTCCCCCTTCCCAAATGCATACATGCCTCCAAGCCAGGCCCATGTAAATATTCACATGCTTTGGGTAAACATCTCTGCTCTCTCTGCTAAATGAACTGGATAAAATTTGAGCTTCCCATTGAATGGCATAGCATTTATCTAGCACTTCTGTTAGCCAACAGTGCATCATGTCTCTGCTATTTCCAGCTGTACATTATACTGAACTGAGGACTCCTTATGCCTTAGCTTCTACTGAGCAGCTCTACTGCTTTACAAACCTCGCACTTTAAAGAAGTATTTTCAAGGAGGTAAAGGAGAACTATGGGGTCAGTGCTTTTCCCCATAGTTCTCCTAAGGGTAACGGGAGGATACAAACTAGCGTCCTCCCATCACCCAAAGCTCGCTATACCGCGAGCTGCAGCTAGCGGTATACTGAGACGCCTCAGCTGGAGCGGATCCCGACAATGCTGTCTGGATCCACCCAGCTGCGTTAGTGACAGCTGGCTCTGCCTATCTAGAGGCAGAGCCAGCTGTACCCACCCCTCCCCCGTCCGTTCCGCCAGTCAGCGCTGGAGAATCGGAGAGGGGGGATCCCTGCAGGGAGCCATGAGTGACAGTCACGGCTCTCTGCACGGATAGATTGAGAAGTGAGCGAGCGACAGTATGTGTTCGCTCACTTCCCGATCTACTGAGCCGACCTGTGACAGTTTGATTGTCACAGGTTGGCTCAGATTATGAGGCTGAGTGAAAATCACTCGTCTCTTAATTCTCCTCTAGTACAATAAGGTGCATGTCCCTTCCTGGAGCTTTCCTTTTATTTACAATTTTCACTTTCACTGAGTGCCATTGGTATACCTTTTGCTACACATTGGCATTTTGACAGGAGAGATCCAACCATCTTACACAGCAGCTGCATGCCTGCCCTTCCTCTCCCTTGTCTATTCATAGAACACTTTGTACATGGGTTCGCAGATTACAAACATTCTGTGATTGAGCAAGAGAAGCGGCGGTAAGGCCTGCTGTGCAGGAGACCCAAAGGTCTAGTACCTGTGTACCGGAAGTATAGTGCTAGCTATACTATCAGTGCTTATTAACAGTAAATTGTAAATGAGAGGTCTTGTAGGTGGCATACACCTTGTTGCACTTAACTCCTTGTATGCAAACATATTTTAGACACTTTTTTTTCTGAAGTTCCTCTTGAAGATATGTTCTCTTTCTGTCTGTGTTTAATCAAAACACTGCAGCATGTTAGGCCTGTGTCTGATCCTAAAGTGACACTAAACTCAGGTGTTAAATCTTGAAAATGCATTCAGGTACCTGAACTAATTACAAAAATGTATCTTTGTGTATCGCTCCAGCTGGAGATCCTCAAATAATCTCTGAATTGGTGCTGACGCTCCAAGCTCGCTCCTGTGATGGACTACGATCTCATGTTTACTTTACTAATTTTGTATTGAGATTGTAGTCCATCACAGGAGTGAGCTTGGAGCACTGGCTACTTAACAACACACAGAGACCATGGAGAACAAAAGTAGCCCCCCTGCAGAAGGAATGACAGTGTCGGCACCAATTCAGAGATGATTTGAGGATCTCCAGCTACAGAGTGATACACAAATAAGCTACATGTTTGTTAATAATAGTTCAGGTACTTGAATGCATTTTAGATTTTACTCCTTAGTTTAGTGTCACTTTCAAGTGTTTCTCAGCATTTTATTAAAACAATTCCCATTAAGTCACACACTGAGCCACCTTCCAGCTCCTTAGTAAAAGGCACCACCCTTCTCTTATCCTGTTCTGAGCTGCACACGCCTTTGGCCTTGCCCTCCATTTAGGTGACCAGGGGGCCCCCATATTTGTTTTCAACCACCCTTCCTTCCCACTAAGCTGTATAAGGAATTGTATTTGCTCCCTTTCTATATTGCAGGGCTCCATGGAGGAGGGATTGCGGTTAACTCTACTTGAATTTCAACTGCCTGTCATGCCCCTACATTGCCAGGTGTTTCAGTGCTGTGATAATTTCATGCAGACATTAGGGGCAGATTTATTTAACCAGTAAGTAGAGCCAAGACCTGGGCCTATAATGGCACTGTTATCTCCATGTGTAGTGACCAAAGATCACTGCTGCCTTTTCAGAAAAAAAATCTGCAGGGGGATGATATAATCAGAAGACACTAGGAATAATGAGATGTGCTTATGATGATGATGATGATAGGAAGATTATTGTAAAGCCATTTACTGATTGCAGTTAAGTGCTATTGCTTTCAGATTACCTTCATTTAGAGCAGCTCTTGGGAAATATTGGAGCCGATTTCTGGCATGTATTCTACACAAACAGGAAGCTCCGTTTTTATGTGGTCAGTACTGCATGACCCTGCAAATACAAAGGTGCTGCGTTTATGTCAGTAACATCGCCATATGTTGGTGAGAACCAGTCCTAAAGTCTCCCACAATTAGAGTAAACCTTTGCTAAGAGAAATGTTAGTTGTCTGGCTACTATGTTGCCTGTATGACTTCAATACGTTCAGGGATAGTGACAGAATATTTAAGTAAGAGGGATCAACATGGTGGCCAGGCAACTTCATGAGGAGAAGTCAGTAATGGCAGCCTTTATATTGATGAGGACTGGATTCCTTAACCAGTCCGGTACTAGCCTGTATATACCCCTTCATTACCAGGCCAGTTTTTAGTGCTGTGAGTCAGTCATGCAACACTATACTCAATGAATCTGATATCATTTTCTTGAGGCAGAACTTTCTTTTGGCTATACTTAATAATCATTGTTTTGTTTTTTTTGGCTATATTTATTGCTATATAAAGGAAGTAATTTGGGTTTGTTTACATTTGCCTTTCACAATCATTGGTGGCCAGTGGCACTTTAACTTTAAGGGGATCTTCCTCCTTTGTGAACAGCTATAGGTTTGTTAGCACTACTAGTGTTTAAACTAGTGATGGCTGTGGTTGGTTCCCATCAATCGCAAGGTACAGAGCCACTCTGGTTCTGTATATTGTAATTGTAATCTGCGCTGTCCAATGACAGCTCAGTTCACAGCCATTCACGGGCCCCCCTGGCTGCGCAAGTTTGTTATGAAGTGTCGTTTAACCTACGCTAAAGAAATGTATCCCCTGCCATGTGTGGGTTTTTGTTTTTTACAATATGGCAGTACCGAAATGTTTAAAACATGCACATGCTTGGGATCAGTTTTCTAGTTTCCTGACACGGCTCTAAGTAGTAGGGCCACAACTGGTTTAACACTTTTGTCACCACAATTGAGCTTAAAGGGAACTAGTGTTTTCACTGAGCATATTTTGTTGTTATTGCAATATTTAAATAAAACAAAAGGCATGACCTTTAAATTATTACATGCTCACTGTTTCATATTTTGTGTACAAGTAGATATTTGTAAATTAGTTACTATAGACATGGCAGATTTAGCCAATACTTTCACTCCCCGCCCTAAAGGTAACCTGTATAGCGGTAGCATGTGGATGCCATTCTCCTGAAATAAGTGCCTGGCTAGTATGTTGAATTGATCATTTCAATACGTTTCCAGTGACTGACCTGGAATAAGAAGGCAGCTTAAGTGTTTTGAGTTTACATTGACTTTCCTAATCTGCATGGCTGTTCCTGGTCATTATATCATCATATTGATACCACAGCCAGGCTGCAAGGTAGCTGAGGTTGGCATTGGTGGCCTGTGCTATATCTTTGCAAGTTGAGTATTACATAAAGAAAAATGAATGTATTAATTGGGTTAACTAATCTATTTATAGAAAAAAATTTAAAAACGTAATTGATGCAGGTTAATGAAAATACTGCATTCATTACGGTTTTGAGCGTAATGCTTTGTGCTCCCTTTATGGAGGGATTGGCTTTGTGTTTTAATTCTGGTTCTGTTAAACAGAAATGGGATTAAACAGAAATTAAGGCATTGGTGCACTTTGTGGTACCATGCATTAATGCAGCAAGTGTACAGGTTTATTGAACTTCCAAGTGCTTTACTGTTGTTTTTTTGGGTTATCTTCCTTCCCTGACAGCCACTGAAAACACGGCTTCCTGTATTATTAGATCTAATTGCACTGAAAACTTTGATTTATAACTTTACCTGTGGTTTTTTTTTTGTTTTTTTTTTAGTCTCTGAAGAAAGTTGGCCAGGATTCCATTGTGCTCCTTATCTGCATTACAGTGTTCCTCTCCTACCTCCCTGAGGCTGGACAGTATTCTAGCTTTTTTCTGTACCTCAGACAGGTAAGCAATATCGGCAGGATCTAGGAAGTATGATAGGGCTATGACATGCAAGGAATAGTTACTGAGCTCTCTTTGAATGTTGTTTTTTTTCATAGTGAACCTTGCACAAAAAAATATAAATGATAACACTGTCTGTTTAGTCCACCTAGTTTTGTAAAGTGAAATGTGTGTGTATGTAATAAAATTTGGTATAAGGAGCCTTACCCCTCCCTGCTCCATGGCAGACTTTCTACTCATTTGGTTGTGATGTGTGAGCAGTTTGTATTCCCTCGTGCCCTCATATTGGTGCCTGCCTAAAGTGCCAACAAAACCTTAAAGTCCAAAATGTAAAAACCTGATCAAATCTTTACCTTTTAGACTTCTGCGGTTATAGCCCTGTACATCATGACTGTCACTATTGTAGGTTATAGTTATATCGTAGTTGGAGCCTGGTGGATTGAGTCGATCCCTGTCTTAAATATCTGCATGCTTCGACATTGAGATGTTTCTTACATAATCCCCAGCTTTTCTCTGGTCCACTGTGGGGAGTTTGGGGTTTTCCCTCTCACGTTTGCCTATTGCACAGAGATTCAGATACATTTAGGTTATACTGCTGCCTACAGGAGAATTTAGACACTAGCCAAAAAAAGTGACCAATCTGGTATAACTACCAGCATGCCTCTTCTTTTTTTTTTCTGGTGTCCTAGGAGGATGGATGCCTTTTCTCTACTAAAGAAAGTTTAACCATTTTTTATTGGCCATTTTTCTTTTATTTCAAGATGATTTTTTTCTTTGAAGATTATAGTCAGCTCACAATTCAAACAGGGTTTGAATTCCTGCGCTTCAGAAACTGCCCTTTGAATCTGCTAGGGATATTTCCCTTTCCATGCTTGTCGCCATCACCTCGGGGAGTGTCTGAACTGGCGGCCTTGTCTTGTGAAAGAAAACCTTTCTGGTCTTAAATGGAGACAAAGTAGTATTGATCGCCTAAAGGCTCTTTCTTTCCTAAGGGGATTTCAACCTTTCACTTAAACCAGGACATTGTACTTCCATCCCTCCTGTCTGGCATCAGTACATCAGAAGGAGATTTCTCTTTTTTGCCTGGATGTAGTTTGAGTTGTGCCTGTCTACCTCACGCCACTGTTTCCATTAGAGAGACTGACTCATTGTGGTTCCTGATGGTCCCGACAAAGATCTAGCTTCCTGTTTGACCATTGCTTGATGACTCAGGCAGATCATTATTTAAGTTTATGGTCTTAAGAAGGATGGGGTGCCAACGTTTTCTCTCAAGGAGCACACCACTAGGTCCATGAATGCTTCTGGGGAATTTTGGAATCGGGCAACCGTTTCCCAGATTTGAAAGACTGCCACCTGGTCTTCTATTCAAATATTCTCTCTGATGCCCGCTTTGGGTGTAAGGTTCTTTTAAACTGCTGGCAGTCCCGAGGTTCCTGTTTTATAGATGGCCTGTTAGCATTCTGTTTGCTGTGTTGCCCACCCACAGTTGAGTGCTGGCCTTACCCCCTCCAGCCTCTTGTGTATTCCTATTAGCCCATCCTTTGGATGTGTGTCCTTATTGGCTAATAGAAACATTTGGGGCGAAGTGAAGATGTGATGCCAGCACTACCAGAAAAAGTTGAAAGTAGTATTAAACGCTCAAACTTTTTTTTTTTTAATAATGAATCCAGACAAAGTCTTTATTTGCATTTCTGCCCTATTACTTAGTCATCATATTTCCGAACATCTGGCTCCAGCTCTCTCAGATCAGCTTCCAAGAACTTCCTGTCCAGTAAAAGCTCACAAGGGACAGTGCATTCTCCAGCAACTACCTGCTTGGAGAAAGGAGTAGCAGGGGTTGGCTTACTTTGCTCTGTCTGTTTTTTGTGGAGGCACACACGGTTTATTATCACACATAATGGTGGCTCCATAGGACCCTACAAAAGAAAGGAGCCATGCTGAGACAGGATATTAAGACCAGTGCTTAGGGGAGCAGCTGACTCTACAGTAAACTAAACCTTTTAAACATCGAGTAGCATCTGTTGTAAGTGATTTAGTCAGAACTGAAATAGCTTAAAACCTTTTCCCTTTTAATATCACTTGAAATTTGAAGGTTTTATTAGACTTTGAACTTGTATCTGCTGCTTCTTAAGAGAGAACCTAAAATTGATTTATTTTTCCCTTTCATCAGATAATGAAATTTTCCCCTGAAAGTGTGGCTGCCTTCATAGCAGTGTTGGGAATACTGTCCATTGTTGCTCAGGTGAGTGAGTTTTGTATTCATGCAGAGAGGGGATTCATCAAAACTGGCGCAGACCAATTCTGGAGCAGCAGTGCATAGCATCCAATCGGCTTCTATCTTTCATGTTCAAATCTTAACAGAACAATTTGAAGAGAGAAGCGGATTGGTTGCCCTGGGCAACTGCTCCAGACTTTGCCTGCTCCAGTTTTGATAAATTCCCCTCAATGTCTTTTGGTTTATTCTCCTCCTCATGGCATTAACAGCCCAAAAAAGGTCCTGTGTATATTCTCGTACATATTGGGATGTTAATGATAACCATACTCTTTATGTGACTCTTATAGCACACACAGTCCTGATAAAAACAAGGACAGTGTTACAGTTGTAGTAACTCTGCCTGCCTGCCTGCCTGAAAATTGGGCTTCATTTTATGACCTCGATTTGCTATTTAAACGAGTGAGAAACCCAAATCTAATCCTTAATCCTAAGGAGAAACACAGGTGGGCGGGTGAGGGGGCGGGCATGCGTGCAGGGGGG
>NW_017306821.1:773042-782744 GCF_000935625.1 Nanorana parkeri | reverse complement strand
AGCCAGCTCCAAACAGACATAGTGTGACCAGCTTGGTGGAGGAACTCGAGTGTCCTGCACAGAGCCCTGACCCCAACCCTTGTAATGGATCAGAGCAGAGGCAGCTCCCTCCCGCCCCTCTGCCAGACACGCCCCGCCCGCAAGCATGCCCGCCCACCTGTGTTTCTGTTTGTGGCTCCCTGGACGGCAGAGTGGACAGCAGCAGCCAGGTAAGACATCCCCCGAAAATAAGACCTAGTGTCTTTTTTCGTGAAAAAAAATAAAAATAAGACACTGTCTTATTTTCGGGGGAAACACGGTATAATGAAATGGGGAGCTCTTTCACATGCAACGTGAGAGCAACTGATGTGTAATATGGTGTCTGATACCAGAGCATGTTGTGTCCACCCCTCCCTTTACACAATAGATCAGGCCCCCATTGCATCTTAGAAGCAGTATTTTCTCTTTTTTTTTTTTCCTCTGGTTCAGACCGGCCTTTTAAGCCTTGCTAACATGGGCTTCAGCTAGTATAAGAGCAGTGTATAAAGCAAGCTTTGTCAAAGCCTTTGAAGTACCCTTCACAAAACACAAATCTTAATATTTGTGCTGAGTGTCGCTCAAAATTAGTTGCTAGGGGGCATCAGGAGGCCTCAGCACTACTAGAAGCTTGTTAAGTCTGTAAGCGGAATATTTAAAGTGAAAATCAGCACTCTGATCTGTGTTTAACATTCCCAAACTGGAGATGAAGGGTACTTTAAAGGCTTCAGCAAAGCTACTTGAAGCTTGCTCAAAGCATAACAAATACTTTTCAAAAGCTTGATGGTCAGACTGCTCCAGTACACGCTAAAGCCCATGTGAACAAAGTTCCTAAACCCTCAGGGTCATGTTCCCTGTTTTTTTTTGTTTTTGTTTTTTTAAGCGCCTACCTCAGATGCAAATGGTTTAAAACGGAATTCTTTAAAATGATTGTTAGCCTTATCATCCAGTGCAAAAAGCTTCATGCAAGTAAGACCCCGTTCACACTGGGGCAGTTTGGCCACTCTGATTTGGCTCAGCGCGATCCGAATACCCCCTTCCCACCCAAACTGCTCCCTGCACTATTTTTGCCGCACTGATCAGTGCGTTTTCCATACAGCTTTCAATGGAACTGCGCTGATGGTTTTGGGTGGTTTTTTTAAGTGCGTTTCAGCTCTGAAACGCAATTAAAAACTCCCAAAACATCCCTTTTGAAATCAGCGCTGATCTGCAATCGCCCTGATGTGAATGGTCCAGTTTGTTGTTTGTGTATCTGCAGTACTTTCAGTCATAGATAATACTGTCCATGGTGTTTGTTTCCACTGACTTGATGCCAGGTCCTGCCCCTACCATGTTAACAGCCCAGCCTATCTGTTGAATGACGAGTGATTTTAAAGATTTACTTGCAGCCATCTTTTTGGACTGCTCTTAAGCAGTAAAAAAAAAAAATATAGATTTGATATACCTAGTTCAAATGACAGGCTTGATTTATCACATAGTAATGGATAATGAATTGCCTAAGATTAGAGAGATTCGGCTCTGCAGGACCCATACAGCCTGTGCCAGTTACTTTTGTTTTGTCCAGCTGAGCCGAACAGTTGACCATTCAATGATAGGATTAATGTGAATTACATGTGTTCATATTTGACTGTAATGCATTGAAAGCCTTCTGCCATAGGCCACTCTGGATATGGTAGATTTTAGCATCTTAGTCAACATTTACAACTTGTGTGTTATATATTTTTTTTATACAGACCATTGTCTTGAGTTTTCTCATGAGGTCAATTGGAAACAAAAATACAATTCTCCTTGGTCTGGGATTCCAAATATTGCAGTTGGCTTGGTATGGCTTTGGATCAGAACCTTGGTAAGTTTTCCATTACCTTACTGCTAGAACAAGACATATTTACAGTGCTGAGTTGTACATACTCTTCTTGTAGCTAATTACTGGAAAAAACCTTTCAGCACACAACACCTATGATGTCACAGTCTTTGCTAATGCAAATAAAGCACATCCTGAAACTGGAGAAACCAGCCGCATGGTGTGCCAATGAAGCCAGCCAAGTTCCCTGTGTGCTGTTGTGCCTGAGGCACTTGCTGGGTTTATCAATATGCAGTAAATAAGAACTAATCTTGTTTTTATTTTTTAAAGCAGTGATAGTTGGGCTACTGCAAACAAGTGGAGATGAACAAACCTTGATCATTTCACCCTGAACCTTATTAGCTTATGCTCAAACTAGGGCAGTCTGGGTAGACTGGTTTGTCCTCTTTTCCCATGTATAATCAAGGGTGGTGATGAACACAGCAACAAAAAATACTGACGTAAGCTAGATTTGGGAGTAAGTGGATTGGACAATATGGGTCAAATAGATCTAGGCAAACCTGCCCGCCCATGTCTTTGCATTATTATCCACCCTGAACTTGGTGTCAAATCAGGATAATCTGTCTTCTACTGAACCTCTGGTTTGCTCACGCTTTCATTAGATGAATAATTTCCAATTTATTTTATTCATGTCAGGAGAAAATTTTATTTTGGTATACAGTAATTTTTGCATTTGTTTAAATTCAAACAATACCTATTTTTTTTTACAGAATAAAGTACTATATTATATTTTGAACGTTTAATAATTGATACCCAGTGTGCATTTAAATGTATAAAATGTATGTCATCATGGCCGCCTGTAGTCTCCATCAGGGATGTGTGTGACTGAGTGATACTGAGTGATACGTGTACGAGTACCGATATTTACTACATTTTTTTTTTATTTTATTTTTTTTTAGTGTAGCTCGGGGTTACTTTTCCATACCATAAGCGGTAACCCCGAGCTTCACTCGGGAAAGCCACAAAGCCTTTACTTACCTTGTCCCCCGAGCCGCGGGATGCCGGGTTCCGGGCTTGCGAGCGTACGCGTCACAGGGGGGCGGAACCAGCGGGATATAATAAAAAAAACGACAAAGACGAAAAAAATTCGAAAAAAAAAGAATAGACCGAAAAATGACATGAAAAAAATTTAAAATCACACCGCCAGGGAGGTTAAGGAAGCCGGGTGGCGTGTGATGACTCTCTGCCCAGCTTCCTGATTACCTGGGAAGCCGGGCGACGTGTAACTACTCGCCGCCCAGCTTCCTGATTAGCCAGGAAGTTGGCTCCATGTTACCTGGTGACGAGGAAGCATGGAGATGACTTTCTGGCCAATCGGGAAGCCGGGGGACGAGTTCCGGTATCGGGATAAGCATCAGGAGCAAATAATCATCGGTATCATTGCATCCCTATTGAAAATACATTCAAGTACCTTAACCATTAACAAAAAATTAACTTGTGTGTATCACTCGGCGGCAGATCCTCAAATCATCTCTGAATTTGTGCTGACACTCCTTCCTTCTGGAGGGGGGCTACTTGTGTTCCCCATGTTCCTTGTGTGTTGTAAAGCAGACACCGCTCCAAGCTCCCCCCTGTGATGGACTACAATCTCACGCTTAGTTTACTAATTTGTATTGAGATTGTAGTCTATCACGGGAGTGAGCACAAATAAGATACATTTTCGTTACTTAGGTACTTGAAGGTATTTATAAGATTTACCGCCTGAGTTTATTGCCACCTTTTCAATGTCACTGTTCAGGCTCTTCTGTTTATGGGAGTGACAACTGTCCCCATTTGTGATCTTGCTACCCCTGATGGAGACTATAGGTGGCCATGATGACATACATTGCATAGTGATAATGCACAGTTCTCACTTTTAGGAAGCCGGTCTAGAGCAAAGATTTGCAGCTGCCACAATGGGAATGCTTTAGACTAGAAGTGCCTGAAAAAGGCAGGAGGAGATCAGCCGCAGACATGGAAAATGTGAAAACCGCATTTAAAAAAAATTAAAGTATAATGGATTATGTTGCACAGTGCTTTTAGCAGTTGGGGGTTACATCTACTTTAAATGGCTACGATTGCTGCATGCTAGGGAAGGTGGTAGGATATATTTTACTATAAAAAGCACACATACCATTGTAAGTATAATTGATTGTTTCTGATCCATACTTGTTCAGGATGATGTGGGCTGCTGGAGCTGTGGCAGCCATGTCCAGTATTACATTCCCTGCAGTGAGTGCTCTGGTGTCTCGTACTGCGGATGCTGACCAGCAAGGTGGGTAGACTTGTCTGATTTATTGTATGGAAATTAAACGCACAACTTTTAATAGTCTGAAAGAATATACATTATATTCCACAAAATGTCTGTCATCCATGTTTGGGGAAATGAGTGTAATCTGTATGGTACACTTACATCTGTGGTTTCTTTCCCTGGGAACACTGCAGCACAATCTCTGTTCTCCCTGCACACTCCTGGTCCTGATTCAGTTTCAGTAGTTGTCGTCATGGAATAAATTACAATTAGAACAGAGTTTGCTGTAACATTCCCAGTGACGGTAAATATGGCAAGAGGCCTACAGAGTTCAGTAAAATGCAGATCACACTTGTCCCACTAAAGGCCGTGACACACTGCACGCGAAGCAGCGCGGAGCGGGGGCGCGCTGCCTTTGCGAGCAGTGTGTCATGTAATTTTCTGCTCGGCACCTCAGCTTGCGAGAGCTCGCGGAGCTGAGCGTGCCGAGATGAACAATTTCAACTTCAGCCAATCGGCTCGCGTGAATAAACCAGCACGTCGCGATGCGACAGCTGGCAGGTTGTTACGGACGAGCCGATTGGCTGAAGGTGCTGTCAATCATCTGAATGCACTCAGCTCACACACTGCACGCAAAGCTCCGTGCCGGATAGCTTTGCTTTGCTCTGCACGGCTTCGCGTGCAGTGTGTCACGGCCTTTAGACTGCAGTGAGAAGCTTTTATGAAGTTGTCTTTAACCACTTGATGACCGGGGTGTTAAACCCCCTTGCTGGCCAGGCCATTTTTCAGTATTCCGCGCTGCAACACTTTGACATTTATTCCGTCATGCAACGCTGCACTGAAATTAATTTTATACCGTTTTTTGGGGACACATAGAGCTTTCTTTTGATGGTGTTTATTAACCACTGAGATTTTTATTTTTTACTATATAATAAAAAAAAAATACAGAAGATTTTATTACCCAATTTTTTGGTAAAATATAAAAGACGGGGGTCATGCCGTTTAAATAGACACCAAACACATCAAGCCTTAAAATTCAGCGTGCCCTGTGAAATCTCAAACGACCACACCCAAAATTGGCCATAGGCGACGCTTTAAAAGCTTTTACCGCTCATCAGTTTAGTGTCATCAGTGATTAGTGGCCCTAAAATTATTGATAATTTGCGGTGCAATTTGTGCAATCTACATAGGTGCACCCGACGCATGTTTGCATGTGGGGGACTTTAACATTTTTTTTTTTACACTTTATTGTTATCACATAAGGGGCTAAGAATCCCCCTATGTAATATCAAATTACAGCAACAGGTCCTCTTTATTGACACATCTGGGGTCTCCTAGGGACCCCAAAAAAACTGATGGAGATCTGCTTCACCAGCTTCTCTCCGGCTTCTGTAGCTGAGAGTGACAGCTGAATGAGGAAGTGATATAATATATACATTACTCCTGCAATCTGAGAATGGGGAGGAGATCAGAGGGAGATCATGTACTGAGCTCCCTGCACAGAAAAGCTGTGGCGTTCCCAGGCCCGCACCTTAGTCTCTGCATGTATTCTAGTGTCTAATTTATCAAATCTTGCCATTTGTGACTGTTTCTGCAGGTGTTGTTCAAGGAATGATTACAGGAATTCGAGGGTTGTGCAATGGCCTTGGACCTGCTTTATACGGTTTTATATTTTACATCTTTCATGTCGAGTTTAATGAAAATCCTATTAAAGAGGAAAGTCCAGGACAAGACAAAGTGACCTCATCGCACTTACAACAGGTATATTTGTTGTACACTTATTGGGCAGGTCATGTATATGTAATGTTCAGGTATACCCTCCTTACATCCCTGGTCTATAGCCTACAGACATCACTTAAACATTTTAGATGCTTGCCTGTCATGGTAATCCAGTGACTTCAGTCCTTTTGAGTAACTCACCCATACATGTTTGTACGTCAGGAGTTATAACTTTGCTTACTTGCTTTGGTGCAGCAAATCAAAGTTTAAAAAAAAAAAGTCAGATCGGCATAACTTCCAGATGACTAGGAAGTTTTCAGAAGTCAGATATGGCTACATATGAAGTCTTTAACATTTGGGTTATACTGCTGCCTTACAGGAAAATTGGACACAAACTAAAGGCCAACCTCCTACTACCATGGCTCAGTTTTTTGCTAGTGTCCTAGGAGGATGGAGGTCTTTTCCTCAGCTCTGCTGCTAAAGCCGAATTTTCTTTTTCCACCGCTTTTTTACACTTCAACTTTTTTTCTTCAATCAAGACTCTTCTCAACATGTGGGGGAAGCTTTCCAGACTCTGTTCTGATGAAACTTCAGAACAGAGTTGCTGCCCCGTCTCTGAAGATTCACTCAGTGAGTAGGCTGGTCGGGCTGAGCATCGGGAGCTGTCTCTTTTACGTAGCTCTCCTTTATTGCCTGTTCCTGCTGAATTTTGCTGTGGAAGGGATTAATGCTCAGGGCCAACATCGTGGAAGCCTCTTTCTGCTGCTTCTGCTTGCACAGGACACAGGAACTTTCATCTGCTCACTTTCTGCTAACTGCACCAACATCATGGAAGCCTCTTTCTGCTGCTTCTGCTTACACAAGAACTTTCATCCGCTCACTTTCTGCTAACTGCTCCAGGGCTTCTTACAGCACGTCTACTGGCAGTGCTGATGTCTGCAGCCTGGAGTCATGTTGCCCTCTGCTCTTGGAGTCTTTATCATCCTCTAAATCTCATTTAGCTGCGTTAAGTGTGGCTTAATCTTCTGTCCCTTTTGGCTGAGTCTTTACCATGGTCATGACTCTAATCACAGAGGCCACATGCATGCTCCCACACTCTCTTCTGCAGATTTTCTATCTGATTTTCCCATGTCCCTAGCTGCATCAGAGCCATTGGTCCTCTGATTTGGAGTCACTCCTGTCTTTGACTGAAGAGCTTACCCCCTAATGAGTCAGTCTACTGCTTTTATTCTCAAGTTAAGAGACTGGATCTTAGTAATGTAGTGCTCACCACCCTGAAACTAGAGGATCAGCCTGTTGCTCCTACCAGTGCGGTTTCCTATCTTGGCTCATTTACAAATACTTTCCTGTTGGAAGCACTTTTCCAACGATATATCTGTGGACATCAGAAGCCATCTGATAAGTTTTTTGCTCCTCCCAAGCACTTATTTGCTTTGTGTGCATTTTGTGCAGAAGTGGTCCATTCCCACCATGCACCTGGCCATGTCCCACCTTAATAAGGTGCTTACTATTCTGGTAGAGGACGTGGCAGTCCTACAGGACCCAACTGATTAAGAGGCTGGAGGTCCTTTCTAGAGCTTCATTCTTGCTCGCAGGTCCTGCCCTTCACCTGATTTTGGCTGTAACTTTACTTTCCCAACCCAGGTCTGACTGGTCATCATCCCTTAAAAAAGAATCTAATGTCTGCTGCAGTTGATACCTTGCTTATTGAACGTGTAGAAGGGTGGCTGTAGCATTACATTTCAGCAATAACAGTCTGCTGGAAGTCTCCCATGTCATTTCCCACATGTATATTGTCCATACATACTCCCAGGGCATTTTGGCTAAAGTGCTGGACTGCGGAGCCCTTGTGTAAGAAACATTCTCTCTGCATGGCTTTCAAGGGACGGAGCCTCTTTGGACCCCTGGCAAGAGCACCCATTTTCCTCAGCGTAAGAAGCCTAAGGAACTAGAGCTGCAGCTAACGATTATTTTCAAAATCGATTAGTTAGCCGATTATTATGTTCGATTAATTGGTTAATCGAATAAAAAATAAAATTAAAATACATTTTTAAAAATGGCTCCAGTGATGGGACTACTAGTTTGAATTGAGATTGCAGTCCATCACAGGAGCAAGCTTGGAGCGGTGGAAGTAAAAAAAAGAAAAAAGTGTGGTACAGCAATGATGAAGAATGGCATCGGCTATAGAGGACTACAAAACCCAGCAATAGTACATTATACAGCACAATGCAGAATACCACCAGCTATAGAGGAATACAACAAATCCCAGCAATAGTACATTATAGCTGGCAGTATTCTGCATTGCGCTCTATATTGTACTATTGCTGGGTTTTGTAGTCCTCTATAGCTAGTAGTATTCGGGATTGCACCACTGTATAATGTATTATTGCTCGGATTTGTTGTACTCTATAGCTGTTGGTATTCTGCATTGCGCTGTATAATGTATTATTCCTTGATTTGTAGTCCTCTTTACATCGCAATGCAGAATACCACCAGCTATAGAGGAATGCAACAAATCCCAGCAATACATTATACATACAGTGTATAATGTATTGCTGGGATTTGTATTCCTCTATATCTAATGGTATATTGCTCTGTATATTATACAGTGCAGCACAATGTACCATCAGCTATAGAGGAATACAAATCCCAGCAATACATTATAGAGCACCATGTGTGGGAAAGTGCAGGCTTACCTGAGCAGTCTTCCAGCAACTTGTTTCTGAGATCGGGCCTGTCTATCGGTGGCTGTCATCCGCCTACACCTGCTCCTCCTTACTTCTCCCCGCGTCCCTGTGCCGACGGTGGATGTGGGCGGCCGGTGAGCGTGAGGCGGGGAGGAGGTGCGGCGTGTGGATGCAGCAGGGCGGGTCTAGCAGCAGCGGCGAGCGTGAGGTGGGGAGGAGGTGTGGAGCTGTGAACAGGGCCAATCAATTGGAAGCCGATTAATTGATGATTGAAAAAGTTGACAACTTTTTCAATCATCGACTGTCGATTAGTTGTTGCAGCCCTATAAGGAACAGACTGAAGTCTTCTCCCTCTCTGAATAAATGTTCCTTTTGTTTCTCCACTCATCTATGGTCCTCATAAAGTCCCCCAAACTTGGCTGTCCTGCAATGTCTGGCACTCGCTGCCAAGTAGAGGAGTATTGCTATGCGTTGTGGTAATGCAGGTTAATACATGTGTTAATACACTGTGTGTTGCTGCAAAGTGTAAGTGGGCTGACAGGTAGTTTTTTGGGGGGGTTTTGTGAAGAAGCTGTTTCTCTTCTGTCATATAGATTTCTCTCTGCCTGTCAGCACTTTTTTCTCTGTACACTGGGCCACACATATGCTGATCAGTGTATAGTGTTGGGATGAAGTAACTCCAGTGCACAGGTGTGGGAGTTGCATTGTCTGGGCCTGGCCAATCAAGAGGCAGAGGACTCCGAACCCAGAGGAAGATTGGGTGAAGTCAGCGTTCCTCTCCATTGCTGGTGCATCCACCCCAGTGCCGGAGGAGATCGCTTTGCTTGGTAAGTCTTCTATAATAATAATTAGCTGTCCATTCTAGCACATTATGGAAAAGAGCTCCTAGGGCAGTGGTGGCGGCGGACCTATGGCCAGGGAGGACACGCGGGGCCCTCTCTGCTGGCACGCGAGCCCAGGTTCAGGGACCACCAATGGAAATAGATCCGACCGAGTCACAATCAGGCGGCGGCCTCTAACAGGCAGATTAGACGGCCGCTTCCTCCTCGCTAGGACCCCGGAAGGCCCCTGGCGCGGCAGTCTAATCTGCCTGTTTAGAGGTCACCGCAGCTGTATGATTGTGACCGGCCCGACTACAGAGGCGATCCGGGACGTCCTGATCCTCCCCGCCTTTCCCCCTCCCCTCCTGA
>NW_017306821.1:735227-772314 GCF_000935625.1 Nanorana parkeri | reverse complement strand
CCCCCACCACCATGAGAGACCCCAGGGATGCAGCCCACCTCCCTGCACAACAGGTAAGCAGGAGAGGGGGCAATGTTTTATTTATTCATTTTTATTAGTAGTTCTGTGTGTGTTTTAATAAGTGTGTGTGATGTGTGTGTTTCGTTACGTATGTATGTGTTTTATTAAGTGTATAAATGTTTGAATATGCGCGTTTTCTCTATTTTGCCTAAGGCCCCATTCACACTGTGCGGAAAATGCCGCTATTTCGCGCATTATCGCGAGAAGTCGCCGGCCAATGTTATTCAATGGAGCTGTTCTAATGTACAGCTCCATGTTGCCCGTCACTGTCACTTCAGCAGGACCCTCTCCCCCCCCCCTCCCATGTCGCACGATTGTTCTATTTTTTAATGCAGCCCGCCGGTGAAGGTCGCGCGATCTTTGCTGGAACGTCGCCTGAACAGTCGCACTATCCCGGCCCCGCTTGTAAGGTATGTCGCTTGGTGTGAATTGGGGCCTAAGGCAGTGATGTTGAACGTTTCTTAAAACCGAGCGCCCGAACTGCAATACAGTACTAAACTTATTTTCAGGTAAATTGATTTTGCGTCGCAGTTTGGGCACTCGGGTTCAAAAAGGTTCGCCATCACTGTCCTAGGGGCTCAGTGTTTCATTTGGGCTGGTGGTTTAGTTCTGCTATAAGATGAGGTACCAGCGGATTGAACATTCTCCAGTGATCATGTCTCTGTTGTGTGTTGGGATTTGGTATTGACTGTTTACATTTGTACTCTATAGGATAATTGTATTTTCTTTGACATTTAACAATTTAAGAATTTCCTGTTCTACCCATACAGTAAGTCTTGCTAAAGTGCCGAAAGGAAGAGTATAATGTGAATCTTTTATCTGTTTTGTCTGTAGAATTCAATCATTCCTGGGCCCCCCTTTCTGTTTGGAGCCTGCTCTGTGCTGCTAGCTTTGCTCGTAGCTTTGTTCATCCCAGAGCACACCAACCTGAATGCTCGCAGCGGCAACTGGAAGAAGCACGGAGCAGGGCACAGCCACCCGCACAGTCCGCCGGCACCTGGTGAAGGCAAGGAGCCTCTTCTACAGGACACAAATGTATGACAATTGCTTGAGAGACAATGACGGGCTTCTGCTGCTCATGTAGTTGCATTCCACTCAGTTTATAAGCTGAGACACCTGCAGGATCAGTTTCTACTCCAATGGAATGAATGGGCTCTCCAGTGACCAGACTAATCACGGGCCCTTTCTACTGCAGAGATGTGTAGTCTGCTGCCTCCATTCTAGCAGGCACGTCTCCAGCCTACCTACAACCTGATTGTGTGACAATCGGCATGTGTTCTACCTTCTGAGTGCCAGGTTATTGCAACTCCCAGATCTGAATATATAGATGTATTTTGGTGGACTTGGTCATACAGCAGGCTTAACTTGCTGGCATGGGACAAGAAACATGATCCTTGCGTTTGGTTTGCCTCCAGCATTTTTTCATTAGCCAAAGTGTTTTTTCTTTTGCTTCATTCATTACAGTGCCCTTTCCCCCCCCCCCATACTCCTGACACTTGCCCGGGTAATTTCCTCTTGGATGTAGTGATAGCTCCGTAGAGCAGATTGTACATGTTTACAAAGCATACATCATGGAAGGATTAGGACTGAGCTGGTTTTTCCAGTCTGCCATTACCATTCGCCCTGCCACAGTTGTAGATGATTTTATAGTGCAGTTGAACCAGGATTGCTGTGTAAATCACCAAGCCTTAAATGATGACTTGTATCATGGGACTGTAAGAGAGAGAAACAAACTGGATCTTTGTCGCTTGTACAGTTGTGTTTACCAGCTTTAGAGCCACGTGATTTTATGAAACGAGTTAGCGGCACAATAATTGTATGTTAGGTGGTGTCCCTCATGAAAACATTTTCCCTGTAGATGTTCCTCTGGCAGGAATGACTTTGATTATTGGCAGAGTGCAGCAACCCGCAGCGGCCAGCCAACCCATTTGGTTGCAGTGAGTCAATAATCTGATTAATGTACTGCACTTGACGGATCATTATTTTGCAGTGCTTTAGTGAATAAGCTTCCAACAATGAGGTATCATGCAAATCAAAAGCTGGGCTGTGTTGGTTGTACTGTTGGAGGGAGCAAGAGGTTATGAGGCTGGAGCTTTACTTCAGTGGTCTCTAGGAAGGTTTTTAATGCCACCAATTTCAAAGTTGCATTTTCCATACAATGGTGCTACTGGCTTCTAGTAGGAGAGAAGACTACTGGACGGTGCCAGTCTCTAGAGGGAACAGTTACCAAGGCCCCCACTTGGCATCATCTCTGTAAACAAGCATGAGCCTTTCCTAAAATTCCCAACAATACCAGTACTAGAAAGAGGAGATGGATTGTACTGAGCCCCCTTTTTATCACATGGCCAGCGGGGGGTCTATTACCCTCATGTAGAGAAAATGTTTTGATGAGAAACCAATTCTAAAACTGTGGTAAGAGCGGATTCCTTTCCTAGGTTGTACATTGAGCTGGAGCCTGCTGGCCAGGGATTCTATATTCACTGCTCATTGTTCTTCAAGACTTCTAGCCTTACATGTGAAGGGTTAATCCACTTCACATGACCATCTCATACACTGCCATGTCATTTTACACATTGAAATTCCAGTTCATGAGCTTGCTTTCTTCTCCACCCAACGAAGATATGTGAGGAAAATCCCTTATTGCTCTAATAATCGTGCAGCTCCTAGTCAGGAGATCCGTCAGAGAAACGTTTAGACTCGCATTCTCTCCTTTTATATACCACTATCTGTTGGATGTTTCATCTCCAAAACTTGAATATACAGCTTCCAGGGCCCGTTGCTTTGAGGCTGTGCATTTTATTGGTGGCCTTCCTCCATTTTTGTTTCAACCTCATGAATGCCAGAAGCTGGCAAGACTTTGGTTTGCTGGCACTCAATAGGTTTAAAGAAAAGCTATTTTAGTCTAGATACTTAGGATCAACTCCACGGAAAGCTTTATACAGAAAAGAAAAAGTAACAGATGTGAATTTATCTTCTAAAACATTATAACTTGTACATATTTTACTTGGTTATTTAAAGTGTTCTTTGTATAAAAAGTATTGTATAATTTAATAGGATCACTTTTTGTTTTGCTTGGTACTTTGAACATTTCTCATTGGCTCAGATCTGAATGATGTATGTTTACAAATAAACCTAAATATTTTTATATTTAACCTTGCAAAATCCATGGTGACCGCTGCAATTATTTATCCAAGATGGATTCACACCAAGGTGGGTACTGAATATAAAATATTGACGCCCACATGCATGCATACAGGTGATATTTTATTGAAAGGATTCTGTTACATATGTACGTAGAGTAGGTTATGTTTATTACCCATTTGTCCTCCTCTCCTTTTATGTCAGTTATATTTTATGCTGAGAACATTCCTTTTACTTCAGGGTCGGCTTTGGTAAGGTAACTTGTGTGTAAGAACATACTCCTTGTGCACGGATCCATGTGTGTACATCAGCTGCAAAACTAATTGATGCCGTCAGATATCCAGTCACAAAAAACCTGAAAAACCATTCCCACCTTTGCATTTTGGTGAACTTTCCATTGTAACAGATCAAAACGCATATTGACACGCATTGCAGCGCACTTTACGCACAATGATGTGCACCTATACTTGGTGAAACGTATGGTTCCGGTTTAATGTATTTCCATTAGGGATACACCGATACCACTTTTTTAGGGCCGAGTACAAGTACCGATGCTTTTTTTAAGTACTCGCCGATACCAATTACCGATACTTTTAAAAAAAGACATTGAATAATGAAATTAATATGTATCATGCCATTGCTAACTAAGGCTTGTATCCCCATAGTGGTCAAAATAGATGAGCACATGTCCAGACTGCAGACCAGAACACAGTGTGGCACAGCTATAGCCAATTCTGTATAACTGGCTTTATATTATTACTACATTGTCTTATAATATAAAGCCAGGTATGCAGAATTGGATATAGCTGTGCCACACTGTTCTGGTCTGCAGTCATGACATGTGCACATCTATTTTGACCACTATGGGGATACAAGCCTTAGTTAGCCTACATAGTACATAGTTATTTTCTTTTTTTTTTTAAATAATATATGCCGGTAAACAGCATTTTTGTGCCCAGCCCCATGAGGTGCGGCAGTACTAAGCTGCTGTGTCGTCTTCTCCGTCTGCTTCAGCCACTCTGTGTCACAGCCTAGTCATCTGCTCCATTCTGACCTCTTCTTCTCCCGCTGATTGGTGAGGAAGCCTGTCATCATCCAATCAGCGGGAGAAGAGATCAGAATGGAGCAGCTGACTAGGCTGTGACATCTGCTCTATTCTGACCTCTTCTCCCGCTGATTGGCCGATTTGGATGATGACAGGCTTCCTCACCAGTCACTCCTGACTGGTGAGGAAGCCTGTCAATCGGCCAATCAGCGGGAGAAGAGGTCAGAATGGAGCAGATGACAGAGGAGGTTGTGGCCATCTTGCTTCATTGAAGACGTGATGGAGGTCCTGTGTGCGGCGGATTCGGGTCCCTGAAGATGGTGGACGCGGCACAGGTACTCGTTTTATGTATCAGAGTATTTGCACGAGTACTCGTGCAAATACTCGGTATCACCGCCGATACTTGTATCGGTGCACCCCTAATTTCCATTATTCCATATTAGGGGTGCACCAATACTGGGCATTTTCACGAGAACTTGTGCGAATACCCCAATACTAAGTGACAGCGCTTTACATTTTTAAATGGCTTGCAGGGGACCTCATTCCGGCTGTCTTACATTGCCAGTGCAGCCGCACATTGCACCTGCCAGAGCCCGACCAGCCTGATGAGCAACACAGAGTATGTAGCTTCATATTCTGCATTGCTGTATATTTTGCTGGGATTTGTAGACCTCCTATAGCTGATGCCATTCTGCATTGCTGTAATTTGTAGACCTCCTATAGCTGCCATTCTGCATTGCTATATAATATAGTCCCGCTACAGCTTGGAGTCTGCCAGAACTACCAAGATTGCAGCTGTGGCCAGGCCTTGGCCCTCCACCACTGTCCTAGAATTAGTCTGTATAGTTTTAGAAAAACTGTCACATGACAGTAAAGAAAAAAGTATCTTTAATTGGTATCGGTGAGAACTTGAGGAATAGTATCAGTACTTGTGCTCGCTCTTAAAAAAAAAATGGTATTGGTGCATCGCTAGAAAATATGTTGGGCAAAAACACATCCAAATGAAAGAATCGGTCCGGGCACAGATGACTTCACTGGTAGTAAAAGCTTTGAGACTTGCCAATTGTCATATAGTCCCACCCAGTCTGAACAGAAGGGTGGGACTGAATGGCACTTGTTGAATATCAATAAAAAGCTTTTACTACCAAAAATATCATCTGTGCACAGCTGCATGTGGAAGGGTCACTTTTTGTTTTGCAAGCCAGCTAAACAGCAGGGAGGTGAGTCATGACCCGGCTTCCTGATTGGCCGAAAAGCTGGCTCCATGTTGCCTTTGCCGGTCATAGGAAATCTTTCTATTTAGTAAGTATTGGAGCATTTGGTCAGGAGGAGTTTTGCACGGTCTCGCTTGTTTCTCTTAAATAATACTCTGTACTGTACACAGCTGTCATGAGTAAAGTGACTCGAGAACAGCTGATCTTTATGTGGGGCTTTCAGTCAGATTTTTTTAGACATTTATGCAGTTGCTTCTTACAACACAACCATGGTCTGCAAAGGAATTGCATTGTTGGAAGGTATAAATCAGGAGAAAGGTACAAAAAAAAAATGTTTCCAAGGCATTACAGTCACAATAGAACACAGTGAAAACATTCATTAAGAAGTGGAGGAAAATGGCAACAGTGATATTACCAAGATTGAAGAAGAAAAAAAACTGCTCTAGGAGGATGCCCCGAGGCCTACACCAACATTCAAGGAGCTGCAGGCATTTGTGACAAGTACTGGTTGTGTACTACATGTGATAACAATCTCCTGTAGTCCTCCAGCCTGTGTGATAGGTGGCAAGATGGAGCCTTTTCTTACTAAGAAAAACATCCAAGGTCAGCTACATTTTGCAAAAACTTAAGTCTGACAAAAGCATGTGTGGGGGAAATGTTTTCTGGTCTGATAAGACAAAGATTGAACGTTTTGTCATAATTCCAAAAAGTATGGTTGGTAAAACAAACCACACTGTGCATTACCAATGAAACACCACACCCACAGTGAAGCATGGTGGTGGCAGCATTATGCTTTGGGGCTGTTGTAAAGATTATGAACAGTTCCAAATCTGTCAATCTTCAGACACCTGCTTAAAATCTGAGGATGAATTTCACCTTTAACATAACAACCCAAAGCATATTTCCACTTTATCAGAAGACCAGTTTTGGAATGGCCCAACCAAAGCCTAGATCTGAATCCAATTGAAAAGCTGTGTGATGATCTGAAGAGGGCTGGGCATAGGCGATGCTCCCACAATCTGACAGATATGGAGCGCTTTTGCAAGAAAGCATTAGCAAAGATTCCCAAGGCAAGATGTGTCAAAGACTGAATGCCATCATAAAATCACAAGGTGCTTTAGCAAAGTATTAGTTTAAATTCCTTTTTCACCTTTGTAAATGATTCACATTTATTGTGGTATTGTAGAGGTTCAGCATTGATGTATATGTTGCACATTTCAGAACTCGTTATTAGGCTTTAAGTTTCTCCACAGGAAATTCAGCCTAACACCAGTGTCAGATTGTGAAGGCAAATTGTAAACAGCCCCCGCCTCCCTGTGACTCATTGTAACACCATCACTGCCTTTGTGCACAATACACTATCGGGGGGGAGCTCACAATAAGATATACACACATTGTTTGTACAGCACAGTCAGGCATTTCCATGAGACTGGATAAAAAGGTGGTACACCGCGCTAGTAGTAGAACTAACAATAAATCCTAAAGTGGGCAAGCTGCAGTGCTAATAGGTGAATAATGATACACCGCACTATTAATCCAATCTAAAAATGCATATGAATTGTGCTAATAGTTTTTTAAAAATGCACTAGAGCATAAACAATGTAACCAGGTAGTGTAAAAAAACTAATAGTCCATAATATTATAAAAATTCTCATCCATATAGAAAGTGACAAAATCCTACACAAACAGGATGATTTTGTCACTTTCTATATGGATATCTGGAGAATTTTTATACTATTATGAACTATTAGTTTTGTGTTTTTACACTACCTGGTTACATAGTTTTATGCTCTAGTGCATTTTTTGTATTAGCACAATTCATTTAGGATTATTCATATGCATTTTTAGATTGAATAGCGTGGTGTATCATTCACCTATTCCCATGAAAATATGAAGAGGAAAGCCAACCAAAAAAATAATTTGTGTTAATTTATAGTATACAGTAACTGCATGCCTGCTTCATGTACACTGCTGACGGTGTTTTAGGAAAAAAACCTCCACACTGGTAGAAATGGGGGTGGGAGCTTTCATGATTCTCTCACGAGTTTACTTTAAGCACAAATCAGGAATTCTGACTTCATTCTGTCTATGTGTGTTCCAGGTCAGTTACAAGGTACCAAAACTATGGGCAGTCCCAAAGAGGTCAACAAGAGAACACTGCATCACTTTTACTGCTTGTGTGTGTACCTTCAGGACTATTTCATGCTCAAAGATTTATAGTTGGCACTTACTCAGCTTTACATGAACTAGAACAACTTTAATTAAGCCATTAAAAAAAAAAAAGGTAATCTGATGCATCACAGGGACTATTTTGTAAGGACTGTTGACTAGGAAGCCTCTGACTGCAATAACAAGCTGAGGAGTGAAAAACCTTAAAATATATTAAAAAAATAAGACTGCACATAAGCCTAGTCATGACTGGTTGTCTTTATGTATGGAAAGTAGAAATGTGCCAAAAACACATTAACCACAGCGAGATCCATTTGGTTCCCCGTGTCCAAAATACATTTTACAACCTCTGAAAAGATGGTTTAAAGCCAGACTCCATTGTGGTGAAGTGGAAGGCTTTGCCAGGTAGTATTTAATATAAGAACATTACATTCAGAATCACTTCTGAAGAACTCTGATTTGGATACACGTTACACTCCAGTAGCACACACCACACTTGTAATACAATAACGGGAGGTAGAATATGACTGCTTCAAAGATTTCTTTTAGACAAAATAATGTTAAGTGTCAGCTCCTAATGTGCAAAATATAGTATAAAGGTCCTGCTCCAGTCAGAGTAGAAGACATTTGTAAGAGCTGCAATGTAACTGTTAATAAAAAGCGGAGTGAGCTTTGGGTAAATATGAGCAGAAAATCGTGTTCATTTATGCATCGCTGGAAAACGTGGGCTGCTGATGCAGAGATTTCAGTTGACTTGCAGAAGGCACGTGAGCAGTCTTCATATGAGAGGTCCATGAGCGTGATAACAAGTGAATCTACTCCACGTCATCAGCGATAATTATTGTGACAACAAAGCACCTCATCTGAGAGTCTGTCACTTGTGGTTTATCCACGGGCCTGATCACTCTTCTACTTCAAGGTGCGATTACCAAGTTTTTATCCATCACAAAGAAGATACTTGTCCAGGAAAGTAAGCGGACTGAATAGGAGGACCCGTCTTCACATGTGTCACGGTACGCAAAGCTTTCTGTGGCTCTAATTAAGAAAGAATGGCAACATCAGTTTATTATTTGAGTAGGTGGAACATAAAACATTAGTATTTCCCCTTCTCATAGTAATGATCACATTAGAAGCAGCAAAAAAGGTCAAACTAACTCCATTTTGTTACAGCAGCAACTTCTCTGCATGTAGTCAAAAGATCCAAAATAACTAGGCATGCCAGGGCTGGCCAACTCCATCTGTTGTGGAACTACAAGTCTCATGGGCCATTGCAGGACTGAGTTAAAGGCATGACTAGCAGAGGCATGCTGGGATTTTCACACACACACACACACACACACACACACACACACACACACACACACTGTAAATGCTCAACACCAAGTAAAATATAATTAGCATTGGCATGCCACTTTGTAGATTATCTCCATATGAGAGGACACCATGACCCTCCTGGCATGCCACTCTAGATTATCTCCACATGAGAGGACACCATGATCCTCCTGGCATGCCACTCTGGATTATCTCCACATGAGAGGACACCATGATCCTCCTGGCATGCCACTCTGGATTATCTCCACATGAGAGGACACCATGATCCTCCTGGCATGCCACTCTGGATTATCTCCACATGAGAGGACACCATGATCCTCCTGGCATGCCACTCTGGATTATCTCCACATGAGAGGACACCATGATCCTCCTGGCATGCCACTCTGGATTATCTCCACATGAGAGGACACCATGATCCTCCTGGCATGCCACTCTGGATTATCTCCACATGAGAGGACACCATGATCCTCCTGGCATGCCACTCTGGATTATCTCCACATGAGAGGACACCATGATCCTCCTGGCATGCCACTCTGGATTATCTCCACATGAGAGGACACCATGATCCTCCTGGCATGCCACTCTGGATTATCTCCACATGAGAGGACACCATGATCCTCCTGGCATGCCACTCTGGATTATCTCCACATGAGAGGACACCATGATCCTCCTGGCATGCCACTCTGGATTATCTCCACATGAGAGGACACCATGATCCTCCTGGCATGCCACTCTGGATTATCTCCACATGAGAGGACACCATGATCCTCCTGGCATGCCACTCTGGATTATCTCCACATGAGAGGACACCATGATCCTCCTGGCATGCCACTCTGGATTATCTCCACATGAGAGGACACCATGATCCTCCTGGCATGCCACTCTGGATTATCTCCACATGAGAGGACACCATGATCCTCCTGGCATGCCACTCTGGATTATCTCCACATGAGAGGACACCATGATCCTCCTGGCATGCCACTCTGGATTATCTCCACATGAGAGGACACCATGATCCTCCTGGCATGCCACTCTGGATTATCTCCACATGAGAGGACACCATGATCCTCCTGGCATGCCACTCTGGATTATCTCCACATGAGAGGACACCATGATCCTCCTGGCATGCCACTCTGGATTATCTCCACATGAGAGGACACCATGATCCTCCTGGCATGCCACTCTGGATTATCTCCACATGAGAGGACACCATGATCCTCCTGGCATGCCACTCTGGATTATCTCCACATGAGAGGACACCATGATCCTCCTGGCATGCCACTCTGGATTATCTCCACATGAGAGGACACCATGATCCTCCTGGCATGCCACTCTGGATTATCTCCACATGAGAGGACACCATGATCCTCCTGGCATGCCACTCTGGATTATCTCCACATGAGAGGACACCATGATCCTCCTGGCATGCCACTCTGGATTATCTCCACATGAGAGGACACCATGATCCTCCTGGCATGCCACTCTGGATTATCTCCACATGAGAGGACACCATGATCCTCCTGGCATGCCACTCTGGATTATCTCCACATGAGAGGACCCCATGACCCTCCTGGCATGCCACTCTGTAGATTATCTCCATATGGGAGGACACGCATGACCCTCCTGGCATGCCGCCACTTCTAAGATATAGTTAGTGAGCACAACTTTAAATGTCACCTACCTGGAGCAGTGTTCTGGTTAAGGCCATGCAAAGGGAGGCCCACTTCTCTTTTCTTTAAATATTTTAAATCCAGGCCTGCCGATTCTCCACTGAAACAGAAAATCATAGTTGGCTCTTAATCTAGATCTATAAGCCTTGGCAGTCATAGTGGAAGCACTGGTAAAGTCAGGAGCAGTACTTACTTTTCTTTGTTGGCACTTTGAGTTGACCCAGAAAGGCTTTGTGGTGGATTTATTTTAGTGAGTGGATTGTTGTAATGAACCTTGAGAGAAAACAGGGGACCGGTTTAAACACTTTTCCAATATAAAACTAAGCACACATGTACAAGATTATAAGATGTCCAATCTTTAGTCTCCACCTTTCCACACAGTCTACTCACCCTCATGCTAGGGCACCTCATGTCCAGAGACGTTTGGTGGGAAGATACAGGAGCTGGAACAATGGGTATCACTGGGTAAGAAGGGAGGGGGTAGTTTATGCGAGTGTTGTGGTGACCAGGTATTCTGTTGTCTGGCTGCCGAGGAAAAAAAGAATAAAGTAAAATACCTGAACTATTGCCATGGAGGGCGTGGTGATGAGCGGCAGATAAGAAAATGGCTCACCATTTGGTTGGGTGACACTGTGGCCCGGAAGGGGGCGTTGCTCGGATTCAAGCCCACAGAATGAGTCTCATTCAGCTGCTTATTCAACCAAGAAATGACTGCAGAAAGACAGCAAGATAAATGTTTTATCATTCGGTAGGTTAATAAAATCCATTTCGTGGCGTGTTTATAAGGTTAGTAAATCAACCCCAATGTGTCTGCAAGCTGAATACAAACAAGACATACAGTATATCTTGAAGAAATTCCCACACCTCAATAATGTATACTGTATGCAGGCCATATAAAACAAAACAGGGAATGCTGAATCACTATACAAAACCAGCAGTAACCTGCAGCACCCTAGAGATCAGCTCTGAAATGTCATGCAGGCTAGCCAGTATAAGCTGCTATGTCATTTGCTGCTACATCCAACCACACAACTGCACATGCGCTGCTATTAAAGTCACAAGTGCAATTTAAAGCCCATTCCCACCTTTGTAAGCAATTAGCATTTATTGTGGTAATGTAGAGTTGCAGCCATGATGTATACGTGTACATATTCAAGACTCGCATTGCTGACTTTCATAATTTTTTTTGATGGACTTTTTAGTAGACCCGAGTCCTACAAATTGAACATTTTCTCAACAGGAAACTCAGTCCAACACTAAGGTCAGATTGCAAAGCAGCTGCCCCCCTCCTTGTGAGTCATTTAACAAGATCACTGAACACTAGCTCTGCCTTTCCAGGTCACAATACACTGTCCAGTATGAATACTAATGAATAGAGGGAGAGAGCTCAGAGAGTGTTCATTTACACAGACTGCTTGCAAAGCACAGAGGCGGCCATTTCAGGTGAAGGGGAAAGAAGAAAGAAAGAAACAAGATATCTCCCGGCGCTCGGCCTGCACAGCATACTAATGCAAGTCTTCAGAGACAGGGTCACAACTTGGACTGTGCCATGGTTCTAGACCTGCAGAGCGCTCCATGGATAACTTTTAACAGTACAGTTAGGTCTGGAAAGCACCACAATGCAGAGAACAGTGCTTGAAGTTTGCACTCCAGGCTAGGCCAGTATGGGCTCCAAAGTCAGCCTGAGGAAAAGCGGATAAAGATAACTGCTATGTATAGACCATCTCAAGCAGCAGTATGATGAGGAATCTTAATTGAAGAGAAAAAGCCACAAATTAAATTGAAGAAAAAAGGCGAGCAAAAGATTGGTTAGACTTCTCAGTAGAGCTGAAGATATCCATCCTTCTAGAACACAAGCAAGAAAAACGGAGGCATACTGGAGTAGAATGGGCTTTCCTGGGCTGGCCTAGTTTTCTTGTTTGCCAGTGTCCAGTATCTAAATTCCTGTGTCCCTCAAAGAACTATCGATAAATGACTGTTGCAATAGTTACAAGAACTTCATTTGAATACATTTGCCTAATAACAGGTCGTTCCTTAACTCACCGTTCTCATTTGTTTTAAGCAGTTCTTTGCTCTCCTCTAACTTTTGTTCTGTTTCCTGAAGTCTTTCATGCAACTTTTCTACCTAGGAGATAAGAAATCTAGATCGGTTTCACATCATTATTGCAAATATTAACTATTCCGAATTCAATAAAGTTGATTCAAACCCAATAAAGCAATCCTAAGCTTAGGTATAGAAAAATATGTTCTACAATGTGAGCAAAAAGCACTCTTGGGTTTTTCAGGGCTTGTTGGTCTATTTAGAATCCCAAGTCTGTCCTTCTAATTTAAATGATACACAGTATGTTACAGAATTCTAATCTGTTGACTTTGATCTTGCCTACCATCCTTTAACTTACCTCTTCTTCTTTTACATGAAGACTATGCTGCACATCAACTATGTTATTCTCCCTTTCCTGAATCAGCTTCTCCTTCTCAGACAAATGTTTTTCCTGCTGCACAGTCACAGCATTCTTTAGCTTTAGCTTGCTTATTAACGTCTTCAGGTCCCCTTGAAGTTTCTTAATAATAGAATTTGCCTGTGGAATACAAAATTAAACTGAAAAACAAGTATACGATGCCCGACACAAAACTGCCCACTACCATAATTCAGCTAGATTCTAAAGTACATTACCAAATACAATAAAATATATACATGGGCACATACATTCAGTCTTTTGAAAATATTACTGTGGGTGGGCACTAAATGTGATACATTATAAATCCCACTAACAGCAAAGGTTAAGGGGGTCTTTACAATAATCCCAAAAGTCACCACAAATCCAATAATAAAAAAAAAAAAATAATAATATCAAACTGTCCACCAACCCGGGGAAAAAAAAGGGGGACAGCATTTGTGCCATTTCATTCTTACCATTAATAACAAAGAACACTATTTATTGCACTAGGGACTGGACTATGTAACACCTTATCGGTTAACTTTGACCGAGCTGGAAACATTAAAGCCTAACTCCAGGTTTAGTAAACATATCTTCTCTCTGGTCACATGATGTACAGGATCCTCCTCCTCTTCCCTCCGCTGGTGGGCAGTCCTGCATAATGGCGTTTGTGTATCAGTACTGAGCGCAGGCCGGTGAGATGACAGCCAGGGCTCACAGAAGTGGGCTAAACGTCAGGTGTCATTCAGTCTTGAAGATTGGCAGAAGAAGCAGGACAAGGCAGAAGAAGCAGGACAAAGCGGAGAGTATTGCACCAAAACTGCATTTTTTAACAAATGCTGAGCTATTATTTTTCTGAACTGTAGTTAGGGTTCTAAGGCAAAGCTATCGGATTAGCATGAATGCGGATGTTAACAGCTTTGTCAATATTCATCACTTATAGGTTTCAAACGTTGAACCATACAGAGACGTGGAAACAAATTGATTTTTTTTTTTTAATTGGCAACATTGTCACTCGGGATGCACCGATACTGGTTTTTCGGTATAGAGTGCAAGTACCGATATTTTTTTCCCGTTATTTGCCGGTACTGAATACTGATACCAGATGTCCCATTAAGGAAGCCGGGAAGCATGTAATAACTCGTCGCCCGGCTCCATGCTCGACGAGGAAGCATGGAGCCGGCTTTCTGGCCAATCAGGAAGCCGGGGGGCAGGTAAAGAGTCGACTGGCTGCCCGATTGGCCAGCTTCCCGACCAATCAGGAATCCGGGTGGCAAGTGATTACACGCTGCCCGGCTTCTTGATTGGCCAGGAAGCCAGCTCCATGCTCCCTCGTCACCAAGTATTAGTATCGGCATCAGTGCATCCCCAATTGTCACTTATCTGGGTTGGTGGACATTTATCTTCTATTATATCTTTTAGATTGTAAGCCCTCATGGGTAGGGCCCTCCTTACCATCTTGTCCTCAACTGTATTATAATTATAATGTCTTCCCTATATTGTAAAGTGCTGCGCAAACTGTTGGCGCTATATAAAATCCTGAATAATAATTGATATCATTGGAAGGTTATTTGTCTTTGTGTGTTAAGAAAGTTGAAGAAAATGTTGAAAGTAGCCTAGCACTGACTCTTCCCTTGCTAGTATTCTAAAACAGGTAATTAATATAAATCAATTTGGAAACAAAACATGAATCTCATACACAGACAATACAAGCAAGAATTCCACATACAATGGCACTTACCTTGAGAAGCTCTGCAGATAAGGACTGGATTGTTGCTTCCAACCTTTCAACCTGCGCCTGCTTCTTCTCACCGCTAGATTCTAATCCGATCTGTAAAAAAACACTAATTATGAACTGTGTTTATGCCAGCGTAACGTACACGCATTTTGTAGAACTTTAGTACACTGACCTTTTGCTGCTGGGTGGCTGAGAGAATTTCATTACTTCTCTGCACTATCTGATCCTTGTCTTTCAGCTCCTGCTCCAGCACAGCAAGGCGAGTCTGAAGACGATTCATCTCTTTTTCTTTATCATGGCACTCCGCATCCAGCGAGGTGTTCTCTCTACCCAAAGACGACACCTTTTGTTGTGCTCTTTGTAATTCCTGAAAAACAAAACAGGCCCAAGATTTTGCCGGTTGCAGTTAACATTTAAGGTTTAAAGCAGACCTGTTGCCTACATGTATTACACAAAATCATGCCTCAATAATGCGTTACAACTATTTCCCTAAATTCTAAAAAATAAGGACTTCAGTATTACAAAGAGCAATGCTCAAAACAATCTGCAGTACAAATCTGAACCGATAGGATCAAAAATGACCACAGATTATCCTGCCATTCCCCTATCTGCACATACATGAGGAAAAAAAAAAAAAAAAGCTTCTTGGTGTCCCCTTTAGTTCTGTGAGGCGTGGCTGCAACTTCTGCCCTTTTGGCTGAGGTCTTTAGCACAGTAGAGCAAGACTTTATGGCACATAGCGGAGTTATTTGCCAAATCTAAATGCAGAGGCCACAAGCATGCTGCCGTGAGCTCTCCTGCAGATTGTACATCTGATTTACCAATGGCCTTAGCAGCTTCTGAGCAATCAGCCACAGAGACAGTCGCTCAAGTTTGACAAATGAGATTACCCCTAAGAAGTTGCAATCTACTGATAATAATCCCAAATTGAAGACCGTTTCGGCTCTTGTTGGAGTGCACACCATTCTGAGGCTAGAGACCTAGCCTGTTGCTTCTACCAGTGCCAATGCCAGTCTAGAGTTGGTTAAATCTAAGGCCACAAAATACTTTCCCTTTGAAACAGCTTTTCAAATTATTTCTTTGGGAGATTGGAAGCATACGGATCAGCTATTTTGCCGCCCCCCGCGCAAACATTTATTAGCTTTTTATCCATTTGGTCAGAATTTTGTACAAAAGCGGTCCATTCCTCATTGTGGATCCGACTATGTCCCACCTTAACATAGCATTTGCTATACTGGTAGAGGACGCGCCTATCTTTAAAAATCCATTTAATATATAAAAATGATATGGGTTCTTTCTTTTCTCCAGGTGTGGAGGGCAGCCCTTCCTCCAGCACCATGTAACTAAGTGAGAATGCAGTTTGGTTTAGTAGTAGCACTTTGAGCCCAGGCAAGAGAAATGATGCAACACCAGAGGGTGAGTCAATGACAGCATGGGCTCAGAGCAAGTGGGATGAATGAGGCTGGCCACAATTCAGCCTGGAACATTGTCAACAATTAAAGCAGCAGAGAGGACCAACTGTGGGGGACAGTGTCAGATAGACGGCAAGTATTGCAGGAAAAGCTGATTTTTTATTTTACTTTTGCCAAGCTATTTTTTTTTACCTGGGATTTTGTTGGAAAAAAAAAAAAGAAATTGCAGCTCATTAATGTAGAATTAAACCTAAATAACTACCCTTTATTATTCTTCTACCTCTAGCGTGTATGAGAATACCTAATGTGTTGCGCAATAGGCATTTCTGCTTGTTCATTTGTCCTAAATGCGTGAATTTGTAAGAAGGTCCAATTTTTTTTTTTTTTTTTTTATGATATATATTTTTAATACATTTTAAGAAGCCCCATGTAATAATACAAAGGACGTGACAGGTACTTTTATGGAGACATCAGGGGTCTAGTGGTATTTTCTTTTTTATTCTATGTGATCTCATTAGGATTTCCCTTCATTTCCTGCATTGGAAGCAAGCGGTCACAAAGAAAGTATAATGAAGTCTCAAAGGAGACAAAAACAATACAACATTTTTATAGTATTAATGGAAAAATATATCACCCAATTTCTAGATCTCAAACAAACGTATACACTGAGAACAAAAAGCAATGAAATGTGAAATAGTTTCAGGTCTAGGTGATTTAAGGTCAGTACTTTGTACCTCTTCCAGGCCCTGGAACTTTGAACGGAGCTCTCGGACAGTGGATTCCGATTTGTATCTCCTTTCAAGGAGTTCTTTGTTGGACTGTTCCAACTCACTCACTCGGCTCTGCATCTGCTGTGTGCTCTTCTGAAGTGAGCAATCAAACTCTCTTCTTTGTTGCTCATACTGTTGAAGTAGCTGAGCGTATGCCTGCAAGGATAAACCATAAAAATAAAACCATACCAGGAATTTATTTACATATTCTTACATTTATGAATACACACATCAACAAAAACAAGTATGCCTGTTTGTACACAGCAGGTATTGGGGTGTCACATAAAGTGGAATGGAATGGAATGGTAAAATCCATTGTTAAGAAAGCACCATTCTTTTATTTTAGTGTGAATTTTTTTGTTTTAGAGACACAGCATTCCAAGGTGCCATGAAATATGCAGATGGAATTTAATAACCTCTACTCCTAGAATGCGGAATGTCTAGCTGTCAGGCTAGTTTAACAGATTAAATATCTTGAGTCACTTCCCAGGACAAGTAAGCAGGTCAGGAGTTTTGGCTCACCTTAGTATTAAAGTGAGAGACAGCCAGGCAACTTGCACATTTCAGAAGGAAGTCAAGATGGTAAATGGCAGTTTACATTTTAGTGTGAGAGCTACAGCTCTGATGTCTCCGATGATGGATTGAAACTCAACAAATAGGAGTTGTGGCTGCTTCTGACAGCATGACAGGATTGGGCTCCATCATGGAAAGAATCTGTAGCAACTTCAATAGCAGGAATGCAATTTTCTAGGCAGTGCTAGCAGCTCTGTCAGTCTGTGTTAGTTACTTACTAGAGACTACTCTCTGCGCTGCAGGGACTAGTTGAGTGACTCCTTCCCCACACAAGGGTTTAAGGTGCTTGGGGACATACTGTATGAGTGGAATGGGTTGTGGGTCATAGTACTAGCAGCCATTGGAGGAAGGAAAGCCAACAGGGATCTCAAGGAGAGTAGAGGAAGTGTGAATGAATCAGGCCCATGTCTGGTATGCCTGGCTGAATCCAATGCACACATCCAAATATCATACAATCCTCAGTAAAGCAATCAGAATTAGTCATTTGTTACTTTTTTTTTTTACCTGCTGAGCTTTTTCTTTTTCACTTGTACTCTCTGTCGTATGCTGGCTGGTTAGTTCAGAAATCTTGAGAGAAGTGTCAGTTTTCAATTTTTCCAGTTCAATCATTTTATCTGACAAAGCCTGCATAACAAACAAAGAAACAAGGAGTAATAAGGCAGTTCTGTGCTTACAATAAGTACACAAGAATACAGCAAAACCGTTGTATAGCAGTTATTGCCTACATCAGCCGCTGTTTAAAGTAAAAGTTCTATGAGCTTCCAAAAACTCAGAAAACATAATAAAAGAATTATGAATGGCCTGGAAACTTCCAAGTAGTCAATTAAGTGTAGAAACAGTTTGTTACTACTGAATTAATTATCGATTATGCTCATCTGAAGGAGTAGAAGGGCTTGTGACTAAGAAGCTATCAAAACTTTTGTTTTGTTTGTTGGTTTTAATTTAGGGGTGTAGCTGGCCAATATGTATAGAGACTGTATGACATCTAGTGGGTGGAATAGGAAACTTGTTCACTTTATATGCAGTCTCCAGCACATACATCACTCTGCAACTTCTTGGGGTGTGTGCTAAGATAAGTGAGCTTTCACCATTTCTGACAGAGGGTTGGCATTGTTCTAAAATTGCAATAGAAATGTGATAAAAACACTGCTTTCTGAAGAAGTTTTTAGTTTTGTTTTTTAATAGAAGGATAAAAAAAATGGCCTGTGTACCCAACAACATTATTGAAGAGCTGCTGCCATTTCTTTTATAATCAAAAGACAGGTTTGTTTCCTTGGCGTCCATTAATTGACACAGGAATTTAGATATCCAAAAATGTGTGAATTATGCAGCTGCCTTAAGGAGAAAAGTGTGGGGGCACCCCCGAGCAATGCTACTAAGGGGTGGACACCAGCCACTGAGTAATCCAACGGATGTGGAAATCAATTAGAAAATTTCTGGGGGGAAACAAATCTAACTAAAAGGACCAGAAAATTGTTGAGAAGGAACAGGTTATTGCCACACACGCAATAAACTGAGGCATGATAGTTAGGGGTAGTGTTATTTGCAGATGGACCTTCCAACTTTTTTTTCTTGTCAGCGTCAACCTTCTGAAGGCAGCTGCATAACCCACACAACTGATAATGTTCATTCCTGTGTCCCTCAATGGACAATAAAAGAAAATATCTGGACTGATATGAAATACCTGTGGGACTGGTTCATTTGGTACGATTAGGCCGGGTTGTAGCGGTTTGCCAAGTTAGGTAACGAGCATGTACTTCGATATTCTAACAGTTGACAAATACATGTTCTAAACAAGCAATTTTTCTTTTCCAAGATGTATTTAACCACTTGAAGTCCGCGGTGTTAAACCCCCTTCCCATCCAGGCCATTTTTCAGTATTCAGCGCTGCGGTACTTTAACTGACATTTATTCCGTCATGCAGCGCTGTACTGAAATTAATTTTATACCCTTTTTTGGGGACAGATAGAGCTTTCTTTTGGTGGTATTTATTCACCACTGGGGGTTTTATTTTTTACTATATTAAAAGGAAAAACTACAGATTCGGGCGGGTCTTTCCTGCCCGTGCGCGCGCGCTAGGGGGCACGCGCGAGCAGGAAAAAACTGCCGTCTGGCGACGGCCACCCGCGGATGCGAGTCTGCCGTCCGTCCGTTTTTTTCTTAACGGGCGGACGGCAAGAGGTTAAAGGCCAACTGCAGCTGACATTTTCTTGGAGTGGAGAACGGTTAATTTCCTTTCACTTACTGTGTAGTCACCAAGAAAAAGGAAAGGAAAACAAAATACAAGTTCTCCATTCTATTCCACACACAAAAAAAAAATAGCTTAATTCTTGCTCAGTGCAAAATCTTGGCAAACGGGGGGATGAATTTGCATGGACACGGGACAAAAACCCAGAAGAAGACTGGGCGTAGATGTCAACGGCAGCAAGGTAACCTGCAGATGTTACTTAGCTGCTTTTTTTTTTTTTGAATACATGATCTGATAGGTAAAATAAGCACCTGCTGAGCAAAGATTAGCTGCCGGCTCAGATCTTCTTCTGTTTTCTTCAATGCTTGCTGTAATACACATTTTTCATCCTGCACAAAAGAAATACAAAATTTGAAAAGCAAATACAAGGAATAGAAATGTAAGGTCTCTGTGTCATGAAAAATTCAGAGAGCTACCTTAATACATCTTAAGCATGTTGCTAGGTATGTCTTTACTTCTACGTCATTTGCTGGCTGGAAGCGTAGGGAAAGGTGTGTCAGGTGCTTAAATGAATTAGTCTCGATCACGTCCAGTTGTGCAGGGGAACTACCCAAGACCGGGCCTGAATAAGACAACTGGAGAAGGAACCTACAAATACAGATCATAAGTCACTCAGATTTCACAAAATATCCCCAGATTATGTAACGGAACAAATGAAGAAGCATCCCCCCCCCACCCTCTATTCTAAACATACAATATTCCAGTTATTCTAGCCAGATCAATCATTTTTGGCTGTGTTACTTCTCAGCACAGAAGTGTGAGCAATGAGGGCAGCTGCTCCTGGAACAGGAGAAGGTAAATATAATGCCGTGATGGTTGGTTTAGTGTCAGTATGGGTGATAGTGTCAGGGTTCCAGGAGCTCTTTAGTTTAAGTTTTCAGGTAAAGATTAGAGTTTAGGATTTTCAATTTTAGGTTACATGGTTGGGGGTCGATAACATTAGGATGAGACTAAACAGCACTTTAGTGTTAGAATTTCCTTGGGAAACTTTAGGATGTTCATAACACAAGAGACGCGTCTGTAAAAAATAGGATTTATTCCAGAGAAAATTTTTTAGCTCCTTACTCCTGACGCTAGGCAAAAACTGGAGACTTGTCAGCAAGTGAGGGGTTGGGCCACCAGCAGGGGCCGCCCCTAGGCTGTCTTGTCTTTTTGTTATGTGCCTAGCGTCCTACTCCTGCAGGTGGCGATATACCCCTACCATTCAGGATCTACGATCTGTTGCCCTGTGTCCTTCAATGAACGGGAGAGAAAATACCATTACTGGGATCCCGGAGTTGATAAATAACATACTTTGTTCTAGAAGTACTGAAGACTGTTTTCAGTTTCAGATGGTGCTGTTTTTTAAGTGTGTGAAAACATTTTTTTGTGGTAGACCGAGTGCTGTAGTGCTACAGACACCTTCAAGTATTTATGACTGGCTGTGTCATCTCCTGGGAGATTAACCCTTTTTAATTGTCTTTTTGAACAATAATCAAGAAGAAAATGTTTTTCATGAGGGAGGGAAACTTTTTAAATGGGGACACTTGTTCAAGTGACAACTGTCTAATAGGGGATTTCCCTCACTTCATAGAAGGTGCTCTTTCACTTTCTATTGTGTCTATAAAAAGGTAAAGAAATGAAGGAAAAGCTCCCCAATGACATGAGTGGCAAAAAAAAAAAGAAGATTTAGTCATCCCTTCCTTACCCTACGCAAAATAGAAAAATAATTGGATTTAGATAGATTTCAAAATGTATTTTTATGACACCTATTGTAAGAAAAGAACATAAACCATAAAATGCAGGTTATCGGATGTACTTATTCATCATTAATCTGTGGAATATGCTTGAAGAGAAAGAATACAACACACTGGCTACAAAAACCAGTAATATACAAGGTGTTGGTGGTAGCTCATACAGCCTGGAAAGTCAGATAGACATGTCAGCCACTTCCTTACCTAGGTGCATCTTTGCTCTCCTCATTGACGCACTGATGCAGTAAATCGATAAACTTCTGAGGAAATGCCGTATAGTCTACCAGAAGACTCTGCTGTAGCTTCAGACTTTGGAAATCATCTTCAGAAATTATAAGATTATACAAAAACAAAAGATCTGTGTCATCTGTCAACCGAACAACAAGATCCTGTAGAAAAGAAAATTTACCACCCGTTAGGTCGAAACAAGTTGGAGGCAAACCTACTAGGTGATGGTATTCAACTGTCCCTGTAGAGGAATAAATGAAAGCTGAATTCCAGGCCAGAGAAATATTGTCTGAATACAAGAGACATGTGTATTGTTGAATCTTGATGTCCTTTGTAGATTGCTTCTGTACAGCAATCCAGCAGAACTCACTGCAGAAGTTCCCTGTAATAAAGACTAGTCACTGCTGGTCTTGTATTCTCCCCCTGTGGAGTGAACATGCGTTAGCAACTCGCTGCACTCAAATATATTCCTGCATACAACACGCGCATGTGTGTGAACAGGTAGTAAACATAGCCAGGTTTTTTGCATTGGGCAATGCTGCCCAACAGGGCTGGTTTAAATGAGCCCTCATGTAGTTAGGTTTATGTTAGTCCCCGTTTACACCAGGGCGGTTTGATTGCGCAGATTTGTCCGTGCTGAACCGCCGACATGAACGATCCTATACATTCCTATGGGGATCATTCATGCGATCGCGTGCCACCGCCTGCCACTCAAAATGCTCCGAGCCTTTTTTCCACAGATTTGAATGAAAATGCGCTAATCAGCGTGTTTTTAATTGCGTTTCAGCACTGAAACGCAAATACAAATGCCCAAAACCACCGTTTTAAAATTCGCACGGAAACGCATCCGCCCTGGTGTGAATGGGGCCTTATAAAGCAGTGTTCTGGCAGAAAACAAACCTGTGGGGATGTTTTTCTTCGGACTATGTAATGAATTGCAGCATATTAAACACAGAATTCGTTGTTTTTTTTTTCACTATTCTGTTAAATATGTTACATCCAAATGTCCCTCCCATATACATGAGAATACACGTATATAAATGGTAATAAATTATAGAAGGTCTGTCACCATGTAGTACACATAATTCAACTAAAGAGGAGCGCAGGAAATGATTATCTCCCTAGGATTAGATATATGTGAGCGTTACGGCCCATTCACACAGGCAAGTGTAGCTATGCCCTTACAGATATTCAGATCTGCATTCGTATCTACCTACATTACAGCCACCATGTGATGACTTCTCGGTTTCAATATTTTTACTAAAGGATTGCCAAAAAGGTACAAAAGGGGTAAAGTAAATACCATTCAAATGTTGTTGCAACATACCCCATGTGAAGACTTTTAAGACATTGTTGTTATATGGCTGAGACAAGTCAAGCAGGTATAAAAGTGCAACGTTATAAAATCACCATTGACGTGTCTTTCTAGTAGTGAGAACATGAGCAGCCTTGCTCCAGCACACATCAGATCACAGATAAAAGTATACACACCTTTTTATGGATAGGTGTAGTAGCTACATGCAGCTCAATGCAGATCCGGACACTCTGTTGCCTGGAAGACATCAACCAACATTACATGGAGAAAGGTCCCACCACTCATTTAGAGGAACAAAGCATCAGCGGGGGCCAAACACACCTAAAGTGAACTTTCCCAAAGGTAACAAAAGGGGCTGCATTGCAGGGCGCTTGTGACAATGTTGACTGTTATGCCGACTTTTCAGGTTCAATCATTTTTAGTCATTAAACTGGAACAAGTATACATAAACACTCATATTAAGAAAGGCCAGAGGAGAGTTTTGAAGTACTTCTCTACTTGTTCTGGTTAAGGGCCTGTTTACACGACGTCCGTTTTGTGTGCTGACCGGCTCCGTACGCTGCTGCACTCAAAATGCATCCCAATGTATCCCTATGTGTTTTATGGGCTACAGTTCTCACGTGCGCAGTCCGTTCAGCTTACGACAGAAAAAATACTGCATGTCACATTTTGTCCGGTCAGGCACGAAACGCAACAAAAACGGAACGGAAACGCAACGCAATGCAGCTAAGGGGGAAAAAAAGAAAAAATTGTATTCTTGCTCCACTTATTATGATGTCATCAACGTTGACAAAAAATTAACTGTCAGCATCCGGACCAAAAACGCGTAAAAAACGCACTGCATCAGCAGCTCCACGTCTGCTGATCAGCACCTGATCAGGACCTGATCTCATGGGAACAGGCCCTTAGATCCCATTCACACCTATATTTTAGGTGTGTTTAGGGATTCCTGCATCAGGAGCTTGCGTTTTCCTGCAGCAGGAATCCCTACTCTGGTGTTTTCAAATTAATGATCAGGTGACAGCCGCTACATATAGACGCCGGCACACCACATGTAATCGTATGTGATATGAATACATACGGTTAGGAATCAATCAATACACGATCAATGCATCCAAGGAGAGTGATTGATTCCTAACTGCATATAATCGTATCACATATGATTACATGCGGTGTGCCGGCGTTTAAATAGGCTGCTCCCCCTGTATGCATTGATCGACCATCCAAGGAGAGTGATTGATTCCTAAGCGCATATAATCGTATCACATACGATTACATGCGGTGTGCCGGCGTTTAAATAGGCTGCTCCCCCTGTATGCATTGATCGAGCATCCAAGGAGAGTGATCGATTCCTAACCACATGTAATGATATCACATACGATTACATGCGGTGCGCAGGTGTTTAATGCAGCAGTTGTCACCGGATCATTAACATAAACGGGTGACAGCTGCTGCTTGTAAAAGGCAGATTAGGGATTCCTGCTGCAGGAAACAGCAAGCTCCTGATGCAGTAAACCCTAATCGCATCTAAAAGGTATTGGTGTGAATGGGGCCTTAGTCACTTTAGCATGAAGGTCAGCATCACATCCAGGTAACTGGTATTTATAAAACAGTAAGTCAGAAATGGCAGCCTCCATGTTTCTCTCAGAAGAAGGCTCTTTTAAAAATCACATTTTATCACAGAAAAGACATTTCACAGATTGTTCTCACTTTTCTACTTGCCACTGTTGTACTTACTGCATCCTAACCTTGAGGAACTTGAGGTCCTGCTTTTAGGAGAACAGGTTTATGATCTGGCTAATGCCAAAAGACTAGGAATGACACAAACCCACGGTCAGGTTTTTAGTGCCGTTTGTGACTACAGAAGGAAAATATGCCCTCACTTCCTGTTCTGGTGACAAGATAGGAACTGAAAGAAAAATGTACCCAAAGTGAGGAGAAAGCACGCCTTTTACAGGTGCCAGCGGGACAGGTGACTCCGCCGGAAATTTCTTTTCACTTTGTCTCACGGGTGAACGGGAAGTAACGTTTCCCCAAAGCGGAAATTACACCAAAGACCAGCCAGAGGCCATAACACTTTCCTCACTGTAGCCAAAATTGAAATGAAGTAGGTTTTATTATAGGCATTCTATTTCAGAATTAACATATTGGCCACACCTGAAGCATATACTTCTAAATACTAGAAATATAGTATATGTCCCATGCAATGTTTCAGTCCTATGTCCCTCATCTACAAACTGCCAGTACTATCCTTGCTTATAGCATTAGAGTTCCACCTTTCTAATGGCTGGATATGAAGAACATTTTTATTTCTGTTATAAATAATTTAGCTTCTGGAAAACACAAAACAACTTTATTATAAAATTCATAGAAACAGAAAAGAATTCATACATGTACCTTGAATATTAACATCTGAAAATGATAATGAGATCAAATCAATCTATCACTTTAAAGAACTATGGGGACAGTGTTTGTCCCCATAGTTCTCCTTAGGGTAACGGGAGGACACAAACTAGCGTCCTCCCGTCACCCTAAGCTCAGTATACCGCGAGCTACAGCTCGCGGTATACTGAGACGCCGCACCTGGAGCGGATCCCGACGTAGATGACGGGATCCGCCCAGCTGCGTGAGTGACAGCTGGCTCTGCCTATCTAGAGGCAGAGCCAGCTGTACCCGCCCCCTCCCCCGTCCGTTCCGCCAGTCAGCGCTGGCAGATCGGAGCGGGGAGAGGGGAATCCAGCCCCTCCCCCTGTCACGGCAGAGAGCTGTGACAGGATCGAGAGGTGAGGGAACCCGGTATGTGTTCCCTCACCTCCCGATCTACTGAGCCGACCTGTGACAGTCTCATTGTCACAGGTCGGCTTAGAACTAGGAGGTGAGTGGAAATCACTCATCTCATAGTTCTCCTTTAAAAGTAAGATGTCAGGATAGAAACCTGGGAGCTGTCACTGCTGACTAATATTGGAAGGTGCAGGCTTTGGGGCTGCCATACTTCTCCTTACTTCACTGACCTGGATGAAGCATGTGTGTATCAGGTACCGAGACATTCCAATAGCTGTATGCTTATTCCAGGCCAGTGACCGGTATACCATTTTTGTACACAGCAGTATAAAGAAATAGGACACAGCTGGGTCCTGGGCCATATATGTCAGTGTTACACTGTACACATGTAATGGTTGGTGTCATGTTTACATGCGTACAAGCATACAGTGTTAATGAAGACTATTAGTAGGGCTGCAACAACTAATCAATTCAATGGATAATCGATTATGAGAATAGTTGGCAACTATTCTCGGTTAGCGGAGAGGGAGAGGTGCTGTCACCCTGCGCACGTACACTACCACCTGAAGGGTGCGGTCATCCTGCGCACGTACACTACCACCTGAAGGGTGCGGTCATCCTGCGCACGTACACTACCATACTAGTATTGGTATCTATAACAAGTTTTTTGGGCGAGTACTCGTACTCACCCAAATGCTCCGATACAGGACTTCCGGTCAGAGGGAGATTTCCTCTGACCGGCAGTGCCACAAGGGAACATGGAGCTGGCCAATCAGGAAGCGGGGTCAGTGGCTAATGATTTGCTGGGAGTGAGGTCATGACCCGCAGACCGGCTTCCTAATTAGACGAACACACCTTCTGGCTTCCTGATTGGCCGGGATGCCGGCTTCCTGCTGATTGGCTGGGAAGCCGACTTCCTGGCCAATCAGGAAGCTGGTCCGCGGGTGACGAGCGGCCTTCCCGATTGGCCAAAAAAAAGGCTCCATGCTGATTGGAGGGGATGTCGGCTTCTGACACGCTGCCTGGCTTCCTGATTATTTGTACTCAGTATTGGCAAGTACTGAAATATAAATATCGGTACTTGTAATCGAAAAAAACGGTATCGGTACATCCCTAATTATTATAATACAGGCTTTATATAGCGCCAACAGTTTGCACAGCGCTTTAAAATATAAGGAAGACATTACAGTTTCACTACAAGATGGTTAGGAGGGCCGTGACCATGAGCGCTTACAATTTATAAACAGAACTTTACAAGTCCTAATGGAAAAGGACCCTTGGAGTGAGAACGTTAACCTAGCAGCCTGGAACTGGGAATGTGAAACTGTGTGTGCTGATGGACCATATTTTACCTTTCCTTGCAGTCCTGGCCCCGCATCAGAACCCTCAGTTCCCGGCTGAGCAGCTCCTGGACTCCAGACATGCTGCCTGTGTCTGCGCTATGCACTTAGAGGTTCCGGTCCAGTGTCTCCACAGAGGTGTTCTGGTCCTGTGCGGCTGCGCTCTGCCTCTCACAAATCCATTAATCCTACAAGCGTCCTGCTATCACCCGTACACTGCCCTTTACTGCACCCGGTGTTCTGTCGGCACTCTGGACCTATCAGGCTCTCTTTACCCCGCGTGCTGTGACTGTCCGTGCCCCCTCTTACCTCAGTCACCTCTCTTCCTAACCCACACTAGCGCCCCCTGTTCATGTACCCCGTTTTCTAAATCGTCCCCAAGCAGTCGCGGTATTATTTCCAAATCAACCGCCCGCTGCGTCCTTCCTGTGCGCGCTGACGTCATGACGTCCAGGCCTCTACGTCGCCATGTTGACTCCGGGTGCTGCACTTTTAGCTGAGGGGCAGACATATTTGTTATGGGCAAAGGGCCTGTGCTGATGTGGAGCAAAAAAGAGATAGTACATGTAAGAAAGCTTTGAGGTTACTAGCAAAAATATTACATAGAGCTACTCAGGCGCTAATGGAGTTAAATGAGTTTCAAGTGGTGACTGAGGGGGAGACTAGGAATGCTGCCGGCCCCCTGCCAGGGAGATGTGGCTATTTTGTGCAGAGGAAGAGAAGATATTGCAAGATGATCGTGTCAGAAGGGAAGAAGTTCTGTGGTGAGCATGCAGAGAATGGGGAGGTAATTATTATTAATAGGGCATGGGAAGGATATGGACATTCCAGTAGTACTAATGGGTATTGTCATGCTGCATTGTGTGCAACATGATCTCTTACAGTTGATTGTAAAAGTTAAAGCTGAAATCAAACTTTAAAAAATGTGTGTACACTTATATTGGTCCCACACAATTTAAGTATATATAAATGATCCCTGGCTATACTATGCATTCCTGATTGGATGAGGGGCAATGACATCATGGCACCAGCCATTGTCCAATCAGAAAACACTAAGTATGCATTTAGAACCTTGGTTCTCAACTGGTGGGTCATGACCCAAAAGTGGGTCACGACCCCATGTTTAGTGGGTCGCCACATGCCTTCCACCTTTCTAGGTGAGACACTCCTCAGCCTCCCCCTAGCGCAGCACTGTCTGTCTATCAGTTCTCGTGATGAGCAGCCATTCAAAATATGCCCGACCCTGCGTGTCAGCTTGAGGTGGGGTGTGCTGGAAGTATGGCCATAAGGGTTCTCCATCCATACATGCATTGCATACAGCTCCCACATGTGCCCTGTAGAGGTGCTTGGACTGGACTTGCGTCACATTCTGGCTCCCGGCACCTCTACAGGGTGCGCAAGGGAGCTGTACAAATAATCCACGTAAGTATGGAGCTCCATCACAGCACAGCAGCCCACACAGAAAGCTGTTAGAGGGGGCGGGGTTAGTGGGGTGTCATAAATGTTGGACCTGGAAGTAAAAAATGCCTCCTGATAATCAAAAGACAGAAAAAAATAAGCATAGGATGACAAATAAACCCTAAACAGATCAGAGATATACCACATACATGAATATTGTGATGTTCTGTAGATTCATAAAAAGTTCTGGTAGTGTGTCAGAAAACCAGAATCCACATTAAGTCCCTCCTTTATGGCGTTGAAATGTAAAATCATTTTCATCTCAAATGTTTTCCTTTCATGAGAGTTTTTAAAATTCCCCTTTAGTACTTTAATTTTGAGGTTTTTGGATGGAGTGATCCTTCTGGGAGAAGTGATGTCACACTGGAGTGCAATATTCATTCTCTTTGTGGTTCTTGATTAATATATATATTGCACACTGTGATTGTATGTGGACATGTATACTGTATATGTATGTGTTGGCTTACTTAGACAATTTTAAAGACATGCAGACTAGTTTCAAATTAAACATCGACTACAGGGTTTAGAATCCAGCATTCACAGAGTGTTTGATTAAGTAACTGCCTGTTACTAATGAAACACGTCTGAAGCAAGAAGTGTAAATAGATAGAAAGTCCCTCCGCACTCCTCACAACGCTCCCGGCCTATACAACAATGGTGCTCGCAGTGATGACCACGGATGGCGCCGTGCAGACACAAGGTAGAAGACAAGAATCGCCAGCACTCAATAATATCATTCAATATGTCCATTTATTTGTACAGATCGTCACAATGAAAAAAGCCAACGTTTCGGGGCCACACAGGGTCCCTTCATCAGGGCGAAAAGATGTGACCTCACATCTTTTCGCCCTGATGAAGGGACCCTGTGTGGCCCCGAAACGTTGGCTTCTACCTTGAAGCAAGAAGTGTGTTACTGGCAAGATCACCAGGTGAAAAAAAGGGAAAAGAAAGCCTGAAAAAGGAAAACTAATGCAGCAACTACATTTAAGGACGGTTGAGCCGCAATATAATAAATTGTTGATCTAGATTTAGATATACTTTGAATGCTTGTGCTCTCTTCAATTGCTTGAGTGAGTCACATGAGTAGTTCAGATTTGGTCTCGGTACTACCTTGGTAGACATCAGCCCATCTGTGACTTGTCTGATTCAGTGCCGCAATCCTCCTTATGTTTGGACAATCAATACCTGAGAGAACCTAAAAACAATGAATGGTAAATATTTGTATTTGTATTGCAGGAAACAAGCAGAAGAAGAATTCCCTGTCCTCTGGACCCCAAACAGTGAGTCTTTCTTAGGTGAATTGGTTTATCTGAATTGTGCTTGCCAAAAACAACAAAAGTAACTGAGGGTCATAGGTTTAAGCACATGGACATAACATTTGCTGCGTTGAGATTTGTGATTAATACAGATCTGAACACAGTTGTCCATGTACTAACTTGGGGAAGGGAGGAAGGCGGAGTGGATTACCTTGCTGTGTCTGTGTGTTTATGGAGACACACACAGCTTACTAGCACATACAAGGGTGGCTGCATTGGACCCTGTAAGAGAAAGGTGTCACCCTAAAACAGGATATCATCACTCTGTCGACCAGCTAACTCTGCAGGAAACTTTTAAACCTCAAGGAGTAGCATCCATTGTAAATGATTTAACCCTTTTCTGCCAGACCCTGCACTCAACTTTTCTTGCCAGACCATTTTTGCAATTCTTCACTTTTTTTTGTTTTATTTAAAGCAAAAGTTTGAATGCAGCCAACGTAAGGCATACTGAACTGGCCAGCTGGGAACATTTTTGTTCCGCCATATGCCTTACGCCATTGGCAGTGAAGGGGTTAATTAACATTTGACATACCTTAAAAACATTGTGACTTTAATATCACTTTAATGCAGCTATGTATTTATTAATACATCATTACATGTATTTTTTTTTAATGCAAGCAGTGTACATACGTGAATTTTACTTGGCCTCAGCCTCCTGCAAGTATCTGTGCAGCAAATCTAAGGCTGGGACTGAAAGAAACAACACAAGGAGTCAGTCAGCTGCGCTACAGTGCAAGGTGCATGCTGATAGAAGGCAAAAGTAGAGGGACTGAGAGATGAGCTCAGCAGTCTGCTCTTGCATCAGACGAAATGAGGTCTCCTGCCCTGCCAGACAGGGTTGTGCTGTGTGGTGGATCTGGGCCAATCGCAGGACTAGAAATCCCCAGTGTCTGTGGATAACATAATATGTAATGTCTGAATTAGTAATGTTTTGTATTTTTTTTTCTCTTACAGCACAGTGTATGAGGACCAGCTGCAAAAACACATTAAGAAATGCAATTCCAGGGAGAAGCCCCAACCAGTAAGTAGATATTATCCAAATTATGCAGTAGTGTAACCTTTTATTTAAAGGAGAATTATGGGGTGAGTGAAAATAACTCATCCCCATAATTCAAGCCGACCTGTGACAAAGAAGCTATCACAGGTCGGCTCTATTGATCACACACACCGCCGATCACTGACTTCCTGATCCTCTCCCTGCAGAGAGCGGTGGCTGTCAGTCAGTCCCGCCCCGTGCCCCCCCCCCCCTCTGTTTCTCCAGCGCTGACTAGAGGGACGGACGGTGTAAGGGGCGGGTACAGTGTCAATCAGCCACCAGAGTGGATCTTGACAGTACTGTCAGGATCCATCCCGGCTGTGGCGCGGCCCTGCTCTCTCATTATATAGCGAGCAATAGTATCCTATATGCTGAGTTTTGGGTCACCGAAGAACACGAAGAACACAGTGTATGTTTTCCCATGGCTCTGAAGAGAACTATGGGCAAAAAAGGTTGCCCTGTAGTTCTCCTTTAACTTTAGCCAATGTTTTCCTTTAGTTTTGGATAGAGCGAGAAGGCTTAGAAAGTCTGACAGGTCAGGATTTAGGTGCTAAATGTGCCCCTGCTGTGGCGAAATCTTCACCTGGACAGGAAGTGAAGGTAAATATCTCTCTCAACACAAACAATTGTAAAATCCTGACAGCGGTTTTAAACCCTCCTGAATACTAGTTCCCATTGGGGCAATTTCCCTTCACCTCCTGTTCTTTCTTACCTCAGCCAAATACACATGAAGGGGACACATTTGTCCAAACTTCTTATTCTGCCAGACAATTGTAAAATAGATAAGAGGTAAAAAGATAAGAGGTAAAACAATAAAAGGAATAGCACCATGTTTGACTTCTGTTTGCACTCCATTTGTCCAGCAATCAGCATTCAACAACTGCTAGCTATTACCAGTGCCACCATGCAACCCTTGGTGTTGCTCACCTCCTGCTAGTTTGCTCCTGGGCTCTTTGTAACCTTTTTCTTAATTCACTAATACAATTAACTGTGGTGTTGGACTTTGTGGCATTGGCAAAAGAAGGCAGCCAGATGTTCAGCCATCTGTACTTTTCTATTTGAGAAAGCACTGAGAGCAGTTTCAGCTTTCTATCGAGTTGCCATGTTATGAAACTGCAAGATTCTTAGCAGTTCCGCAGGGTGCAATTATTGTCCTATAGATCGTGATTTGTACTAGCTGGCACCTTGGCCATGCTTGGCTGAGGTACAAACTGACCTTGAGTGGTGTTGATTACAGTTCATCTGTGCCTGTGGGCCGGTCCCTAAACACAAATTGTCTCTGCAAGCAACTGTTCATATTTAGCCTTTGTAAAGGGCCTGGGGAAGTAAAACTGCAAACACCTGCAGCACCAGCTTATCAGAGGGGAAAGCAGCAGCAATTAGACTAGGTTTTCTAACCTGACCAATTGTTATTACCCCAGGTAAGCCTTGGCCAGGAGTGTCTGTAGATTCCTCATAGAAATTAGGTCATCATCTAATCCAGCTAAACTGAGAATTGCTTGGGTTCTGAAGTTTTAATAATCATTAGTATGTTACAATGATTGTGGCCCGTATAGGTTTTGCTAATAATCATTTTATTTTTGTTTGTTTTTGCCAGGTCTTTTATGTGCAAAACATCAATTCAGGCACTGTAGATCTAGACACCGGCGAGGAACAGGTATTTCTAGGATATGATACATACACGTTTTAGATATATATACTTATAAAGCCAGAATGTGTGATTTTGCTGTTCAGCTTTTCTCCTCTTTATATATTGGACAATAAATTAGCACCAACACACTGATTCATATTGCAATGGGCAAGTAGGTGATGTAGGAGCTTCCAGAAGTGAATTAGTATAAATTGTTGTTACCTTCCTAGCTACACAGTGTGGGAGAGTAGTAAGAATCAGAACATTGTCTCAACAAAACATTGTCTCAGGTAAAACAGGTCACATGTGCGCACACCAACAGTGTATTTTGTTTTTTTGCCTGGAATTGCACAAAAATTGGCCTTTCAGAATCACAGAAATACAGAGTAACATTCATATGAGGAGCAAAGGTGTGACTTTTGATCTCTAAATGATGTTTGTCAAATCAACATCAACATTAAAAACACACTTTTTTAATTTGTCTATTGTAACACATTTTTTTTATTAAAACCAATCAAAGTAGAAAATTGCTCTGGTCCAAACAGCTTAGGTGCGAGAGTGGTTAAAGTACACCTTTTAGAGAGAAATACGGAGGCTTCCATTGCTGTTCTACTTTTGAAAGTGCTGCTTGACCAGTGCTTAGGCTGATGTCGACTAGTTTTCATACATCCTGAGATATTGACATGGAACCATTATGCAGATAATGGGAGTCAGAGAAAAGTCAGGTTATTTGCATGCTCGTACTAGGTTTGCATGCTCGTTCTTAGTTGACAGGCAGTTCTAAGTTCATAACTGTGAGCAGGTGAAATAAGCCATAGAAGCTCATAACTAACACATATTTTAATGACTGCACCTTGTGCTGTATCCCCACACTGGACAACTTTTTGTTTTTTTATCAAGACTGTATATGTATGGTGACATGGGGATTTGTCAGTGGTGAGTAAAATACATTTTATTTAAGCTGTCACAAAAGGCATTTATGGTGATTATGCCGACACTACATTGGTTTTTAAACTGCACAAAAGTGTGCATCCATTGTATATCTTCAGGTGCTGGGTAACCCACATGTAATATATTTATAATATTTCTATGGTCCTTTTAGGTGAGCCTCAGTTCCTTGTCCAAAGAAGAACTGCAGAAACTTACAGAAACACTACTAAGGGTCACCAGTGGTAAGTGAGCCGAAAGCCGAGAGTTTTCCGAAAGTAGAACTCTAGCCACAGTGAAAGGAATTCCCACCTTTGCTTATGTAAAGATGAATAAAGGGGCGGGAAAGTAAAGAGTCCCGCAACCTGCGCAGTGCCATTAGCATGAGAGCAAGGAGTAGTCTAAACCCATATGCTGATTATACTTTAGCCACGGGGACCAAATTTTAAGGAATTTAGAGTGGAAGTCATTCAGGACGGCCATAAGCTTCTCATACACCATAAAACCCATGACACTCTGTTTACCCTACAAAAAATGCAGGGTTGGCTACTTCCATGCCGTGACTATGGTTTAGCGAGTGGCCAGAAAAATAAATGTCACTTATTTTCTATCATTCCTAGAGAGGTTTGCAAGCCTATTAAGCAGGGCTTCCCAAGGATCTCGGGCCATAGTACAAATCAATACAGACCTCAGTAAACTGTACACCTGAATCTACAATTTTTGCATCTTCGTATGCTGCCACCATATGTGAAAGAGCGTGCCCTGAGCGACACAACTGCGGAAACAGATAGAAGCCCCACAGATGCTTTTTTTCATCTATAGTCTGTTAACATTTATACTGTAAAAAAAAAAACAAAAGCATAAAGGAGGGGATGTAGAAGAGATACATTGTAGTATCAAGCCCCCCTATAATGGGCAGTTATGACATTCTCTTTACCTTTACATTAATGTTAATAAAATATACTTCACATGGTTCTTTGTGAGGTGTATCACCAAATCAATTTAAGAAATGTATGTTATGCAAGCAGGTTTAATTCTTATGTTTCTATGTATATGTACACTTACAAATTTCTGTACTCTGGGTGCAGAGCTTTTATGTAAGTAGATGACTGTGATAACCCCCCACAACCAGTCACTACCACAGGTCTCCCAATGGTATTTGTTACTGGCTAGTTGATCATTAGGTTGCTGTTAGAAGACAGATTATAATGTTAAAGGCAGAGAAGGATAATAGTTTTTAAGGGAGGAGAAGAAAACAGAACAAATGTGGTGAGCATACATAAAAGTGTTGCACAGGGAAACCTTGTACATGGCACCATGACACTTTTCTTGCTAAGTTCAGCAATTTTTCTTGTTCTTATAATCTTGCAGATCTGGATCCACCACTGCCAGACGGGAAATTATGTCACTCTGCATTACAAGAAGCATTGAATGACCCAACAAATGGAGACACTGCCTGCAAGCATCTCAAACAACAGGTATGCAAATCTGGCCAGTTCACTGAGAGGATGCATATCCTGGCTCTAGGGTAGTGATACAATTGACCCATAATCTGTATGTGGTTGATGTAGGCTCTCTCTTTTCTTTTTTTTTTAAGGATTATTAAACTCTCGCATGTTTTGCATATAGCTACTGCTAACAAGCAGTAGCTATATGCATAAACATTAACAAAAAAAGTTAACAAAAGGGTTAAAACTTACCTGTGTCTCAGCCGCACACTCCCGTCCATAGATCTGAAAATTCTAAAGGATCATGGGGCGCGCACATGCGCAGTAGTAGACCTTCGGCCTGGAGAAGAGTAAATACAGGGTAAGTCAATTCAGCAGCATGCACCCACACAGACTCCGTGGGACAGGAAGAGAGAGGACTCAATGCTGGATCAGAAACCGGCACCAGTGCTGGAGGGACTTCTGAAAAATACTGTAAAGAAGAAGATGATTGGATCAAGAGGCATTATTTAAGATAAGTCCTTACACCACCATTGGGGGGGGTTCAGGCTTCAATGTCACTTTAATGACGCATCTAGGTACTTCTAAATAGTAAAACCAATTCCTTCTGTTACTTTTTTTACAATTATACAATTGAACTGTATATTGTTAAGCCCAAGTGCCCCTGCAGGTAAAACCTGAGATTGTAGAAGATAGGGGCACCTTGTTACTACAAGGGCAGAAGTGATTTGTGTAGCACAAGTCTACATTTTAGAAGTAACACTACAATGGTTAGAAGCACTTCTTCACTTTAATTGGTTTGTGTAGCAAAAGTTACATGTCGGTTCTCTTTCACAGGCCTCTATTTTGGGTCATTTGGATAGGTTGGGTCTGTTGGGCACTTCTCGCTGCTTTGTAGAGTTTGGAGCAGGCCGAGGGAAGTTATCCCATTGGGTGAACATTGCCTTAGAAAATGATGACGACGTCCACTTCCTACTGGTAGAGAGAGCCACCACTAGGTTTAAGGTAAGAATTTTTACACCATCTTTCTAACAAACTTGTTATTTTTAGCACTAGTTTATGTTAGAGCACTTTTATATTGGATTTCACAGTATAATTAAAATGATTATTAACCACTGATAACTTGTGCTTGGTCCAAGGTGGATGGGAAGCAGAAAAAGTCTACTTTTGAGAGACTACATATTGACATCCAGCACCTTTCTTTAGGTTAGTAGAATCACATGGTACGGAGGGAGGGATGTGATGGGAAGAGTGAAAGGTAAGATAGTAAAAAACATCTAATGTGTTTCCTTTCAGATCGAGTCCCCAGCCTTGTTCAGAAAAGGCTGCCGGTTATTGGAATTGGAAAACACCTCTGTGGAGCTGGCACAGGTCAGATGATCTAAGGACAGGCTGTCAGTGATTTTTCTCTTGCTATAAAGTTAAAGTAGCAGGATATTATATAATAATGCACAAAGAGAAGGCGCTGTTCTATTTTGTTTTTTGCATAATATATCACACATACGTCATGCGCTTTAGCAGTATGTAAGTTCTTAGCACCAGTGTAAACCTTAAAGCAAAGTGTCCATAACACTACAGCACGTTCTCTGCCTGAACCCTTACACTTAAGCTATTCCTTTACATGGGTACCTAACACCTAACCTAATTTACTCTAACAACCAAATGAGCACTTAACATTTAACCTCCATCCCAACACCTTCCCCTAACAGTAAAAAAAGAAACTCCCTAATTCCCGACCTTAACACTAACATAACATAAATTGGCCCTGACACTACACTAACCTTTTGTTCAGTAAATTTGCCTTGGATCTGGGGACAGCCAGTCCAAATCTTCACACAACAATACCTTTTGAACATGACAACTACTGATCCAATGTTTTATACACATTTTGTAATGGCTTCATTTGCAGATTCTATGTAATATTTAATATCCTTTTTCCCCCTTTAAATTCATTTTAATCCCAAAGTACTACTTCTCCTCTCCATACTCTAATGCTGGCCTCCTGCGGCTCCTATCTTATGTGTTAAAAAAAACACACTATCTGTGAGCCCAGGCTGTCATTGCC
>NW_017306821.1:734570-735172 GCF_000935625.1 Nanorana parkeri | reverse complement strand
CACCACCTCACAGGCTGCTAACAGGAAATTAGGCGCTGTTAGGGCTGCCTGGCATTGAACCAGAGAGATGATCCCAGCATGTCATGTGACTGGCCAGTAGATTGCCTGAAAATGTTAGTAAAAGAGGAATTAAAACAAAAATGTTTTAAAGCTGAGATCTGCTTTAAAGTATGGTTAGATCTACATATGTCCCTAAGGCCATTTTTGTATTTTAGAACGGCCAGTAATAAATTACTGTTATGTGGGTCTGTGTCTAAAAAGTAAAGTTAATTTCAAATCTGAGGTACTAAGTATTGAAAGGCACATTAGCCACACAAGTGATATCACTTCTCTCACTATATAAAGCAATGATAATAAAAATAAATAAATAAAAGGAACGCTCCACTGCACTAGAAAACCAACTGACATAAACGCAGTTTATTCAAGGGGTACATTATACCAGTAACAGCATGACAAACATATCAAGTGCGCAGAAAGTTACAACTAAAAATTAATTTAAAAAATTAAATACTAAAAGAGTGCTTAAAAAAATATGTTTTAAGTAAAAAAAATGGTCTTTAGCTTTTAACAGTCACAAAAAGATCCACTAATGATAAGTGTTT
>NW_017306821.1:732422-734532 GCF_000935625.1 Nanorana parkeri | reverse complement strand
CCCTATATATATATATATATATATATATATATCTAGGGATGCACCGCAATTTCGGCCAAAAGATGGTACTTTCAGCATTTTGCCCAAAGTACCATTTCAGCCGATATGTTTCAGCGTCCGAAATTTCGGTGCATCCCCAATAATAATAATATTTTTATTTTTTTTCTTTTACTCTTTTTTGTCAGTGACTTAATAATACGAAGCAGGGACTATTGACATGTCATGACAGCTGCTGTGTTTTATCAGTGAGAACATTTTGTTTGTCCTGCCTCTGAACTTTTATGTTATGACAACTCTTATGTTGATTTGTAGATTTGGCTCTTCGCTGCCTTGTGCAAAATTACTCTAATCTAGTGAGAGGATCACAGTGTAAGCGCCTCAAGATCGATACTGGAGAACTTACAGACAACATAGAAGACAAATCAGCAAACACTTGTCCCGTTGAAGGGATTGTTATTGCCCTTTGTTGTCACCACCGTTGTGACTGGCACCACTATGTGGGCAGAGATTTCTTCCAGAAGCTGGGGCTAGGACAGAGGGAATTTGGACTTTTTCAGCGCATGTCTAGCTGGGCAACGTGTGGTTCCAGGACACCGGGGCAGGTTTTAAACTCGAGCGAGAAAACAGAACTTGTAGAGACAGAAGAGCATGACATAGAAGAACATAACATAGATCTGAAAAACCCAGACTGCGATTCAGAGGGAGTAGAAGGGTATGCTAACTAACCATATGTGTGCTTATTACTTTTATTTTCCTGTTTTACAGAAACAATACCATACATACATATGACTGTACAACATTCCTGTCTTTTCTTCTGTTTTCCAGGCTGGCTCTGACTGTTGAGGAGAGAGAGAATTTAGGACGTCTTTGCAAACTGCTCCTAAATCATGGACGTCTTGATTACTTGAATAGTATGGGCTACACCTCTAGCCTTGAATACTATACAGAGCCAGAAGTGTCTTTGGAGAATGTCCTGTTGATAGCAGTACCTCAATTGCAAAGCACACATTATTAAATTGACTGTAGACTGTTCCAAATTCTTTTACCTTCCTGCTGCCGGCACAACATCCAGGATCCAAAAAAGCCTCTTGTCTTAGTAATGATGATTTCTTTCTGATAAGGACATGAAAGCCTTCTGAGGAATCCCAGAATCCTGATCATATGCACAATTATATTTTGTGCTACTGTCTTCATTGAGGATCCACCTTGGTATCTGAAATACATAAAACAGTTATCTTAAGCTCATCTGATGCAGATCTTACTTAGAGGTCCTTCATATCTCGGTTTTAGTGCTTTCTTGTAAAATGCATGCATTGTACTTCCTCCTGCCTCCTCTCTTTAGGCAATCCATGTAGTATTCACAGATTTACAGATGTTGTTGACTGGAATGCAACACTTCCAGATGTGCCATGTTATTCTCTCTCCCAGCATTCTACCGCTGTCTTTCCCAGCAAATCTTTGTGAGATTTTCACTGACATCACAGAGGCTTTGCTCAGGAGCACACTTCTAAACAGAAAGTCCAATATCTATCATATGGACTGCATTTTACACTGTATGCAGTTAAACGTTTGTGCTTAGGCATGCATGTGTACAGTGCAAATGCACTCTATTGGACAAGGGGCAGTGCTGTGACATCACCGCCCCTCATCCAATCAGAGAACACCTAGTATCCATTGATAAAGATGCTACTAAATGGCCGTTGTGCCGAGCAAGGGTCCCTATGTGTTTTAGCTTTTAGCAGCTGTACAGGATCTAGAAGATCGTTATAAAGCAGTGTAGTAGTGTAAGACTAATGTAAGCATACATAAATATTTATAACTGGAGTCCAGATTTAAAAGCAAGGCTTCCCTGCAAAGAAAAGGCCTAAGGGCTTGTTCACACCAAGCGCGGAGCAGATCCGGACCAGATCAGGTGCAGACCGGATCAAAACTGCGTCCAATGTATTCCTATGGTATTTTGACCTCCAGTTCACATCGCAGCGTGGGGATCCAGACCGGATGAAAAAAATGCGGCAAGCCCTATTTTACCTGCTCTGGATCTGGTCTGGAACGCATCTAAAACGCAAAAACGCATGCAAGTGCCTGAAAGTCCATGTTAAACTTTTTTTTT
>NW_017306821.1:705647-732288 GCF_000935625.1 Nanorana parkeri | reverse complement strand
CCACCCCAAAAAATTTCTTATAAGTTTTTTTTTTTTTTTTTTTACCAAAACCGGCCCTAAACGCATCCAAAACGCGGCACAACCCACTACACTGCGTGTGCAGAAACCTGACCGGATCTGGTCTGCATTTGGTGTGAACAAGGCCTTATACTTACCGTTTGCACCACCGATCTCCACTGATTTAAATTAAAGTGGTACCGTGGCTGAAAAATCTTCAGCATGTGAAAACTGGGGAAGTGTCAGATGCCTAGTTCCCCTCTCAGGATGGGGTTCCTTTCACTTGCCACTATAGGACAAAAGAGTGACGTAGGTGGAAACCCACTCCTGACGCACCAAAAGTGTGTCCAGCAAGGAAGCCAGTTGTAGCATTTGAAGAAACGGGCGATCATCAGTGTGAGAGGGGTAAGTATAAACCTATTTCTTCGCAGGTAAGTCTTTTTAAAACTTTAAAGCCTATCTCCAAGGCAAAAAAATACTCCTTTTGCAACTGGACTGCCCCCAAACTGCAGGGGTCAACTGATTGTTAATGTCTAGGGGACATGTGTAAAAGACTTTTACTTACCTGATCCGCACTCATGCAGCCGCAAAGAAGCATCAGCAGCCTCTTCCCCCTGTGTGCCAGCCCTCGGAAACCCGCTGATGTCATGATGTACAATGCAGAGCCCTTAGCCCTGCATTGTACGTAAGGATGCCATGGGACAGTACACAAGCCGGAGCATAGGAAAGACAAGGTAAGCGCATTCAGCAGCGGGGGGTATTGGGGACGGGAGACAGGAATCAGGTAAGTTAATATATTTTTTTTATAAAGGTCCTCTAATCATGAACAAGTAGATAAACATTGCAGTGGGTTTACTGCAAGGGTATACTGCTTGTTAATGTCTCAGAGATGGGCTTCAAATAGAGTCCCTTCACCTGTAACAGAGAAAGTGGTGCCATCCTCTTGCTGTGTTTTGTGGCAGAGCTATATATATCTCAGGACTAAGTAGGAAGAAATGCAAATTGGGATGTAAAACAGCTCTCTTGTATGACCTTCATCTGTGTATCTGGATGTTTGAAGTTCAGTTTTCATTAGAAAATGTCAAACTGTAAATAACATTGTCTCTGTGAGGCTGCAAATAGTAAAGGAAGGTTCTGGAGAACAGACTAATAATTAAATGAAATTACATAATATATTTCTGTAGCAAATGTGGGACACCTACCTGAGTGGTTGCTTTTTAGGGTCTCCTGGATATAGGCATGCATGAACTGTAGGCCAAACAGCTCCCTCTCATCCTCATCGTCATTACATGGTGGTAGAGTGATCTGAAGCTCTAATGGGTTATCCCTGAAGTTTACAAACCTGAACATGGAGATTTTTATTCAGCTTTACAATAATCTTCAATATTACGGGTTTATTTCATTTATTACGATTTATTTGTAAAGTCAGACAGGCTATTAATAACTAGGAATCTGGCTAAACACCTGAAGGGAATAATGGCTTTTGTATAATGTTCCATCTAAAGTGGTAAGGGGTGCTTTGTTACAGTTGACTTAAATTGTGATTTTTCCTTTCTATGAGAAAGACTTTGAATTTACATCTACCTCTGGACACATTAGAAACACATTTTTTTTTCAGAATTAGCTTGTAATAGTCCATGGAGCCCTCTGCTGTTCATCAAAGGATGAATGGAGCTTGGCCAGTGCCACAACTACTTATGAGGTTAATTGAACAGTGTGGGGTGTTTACCTGCCATATAGAAAGGTGGAAAAAACATATAGTGAGTTGTATTTATGTGGTCAAAAACAACTTGTCAATATAAGTGGTTAAAGAAGAATACCCAGATGAATTCAAGTGGATGAGCAGTCTAAAACTGCTCAGACCTCAAACTACTCTTCTTAGTAGTGAATGGCAGAAGGGCACCTCCTAGTGCACAATACAGTGAACCTTGAATCAGAAGACCGTGACCACTGTTGTCAGCTAAGAAAAGGAGAAAGTTACAGGGGACATGGGAGCACAAACATGAGATGTCTGAAGATTGGGAAAACATTGACAAATTCTGCAGTAGGGTCAGATTTTGGTATACATAGTATTAGTTCATGGATTCATCTTGTTTTGTGTCTGTGGTTCAGGTTGGTGGTGGTGTAATGGTGTTAATCCCTTTAATACCGACTGAGAATCATATTAATGCCATAGTGTAACTGAGTGCTGATAATTTGGCATCTTTTAGAATACTGGATAGCTGTAGGTAGTGTGTGTGTAATTTAATTTTTTTTTTATTATGGTTCCAGAATATATATATATATATGTTTATTTTAAGCCTTACTTACAATGTTATAATAAAACCATGCCTACCGAAGGTTGTGCAAGCTCTGCAGACAAAGAGGGATCTGTTTCATGAGATTATTGGTCAAAACCAAAGTGTTGAGGTTTGTCAGGCAGTTTATGGAATCTGGAAGCCCTGAGATTTCATTGCGCTGAAGCCACAAAGTGTGTAGTGTCTGCATCCTGTGTAACAATAACCACAGTGAGAAGAAATCCAGGCAACAAGGGAAGACAACTGGTGATTTACCATTGCTATCTACTAGGGATGTTCAGATACCAAGTACCGTACTCAGTACAAGTACAGATACTTTTCCAGCTCCAAGACTAGACTAGAGAAAATTTCAAAAGTTAGGAGGCAGCTGTCATTTGTAAGAAGCATACGGAGCTCCTGGGATTTGTACATCTCTGTTTTAATGTATGATTTTTTTACTTGTCCAAGTACTCAACAGATACAAGTACTGATACATTTTTGTTTATTGTCATGTGACAGTTTTTCTAAAACAATACAGACTAATGATTTCAGGACAGTGGTGGAGCGCTAGGTCCCAGCTGCTACCCTGGTAGTTCTCTGAAAATGCCAAGTATCGGCACTGGTATCTGGACATCCCTACTATCTACTAAACACAACTGTGCACCGTTTCAAAAGTTCACTACATTTCCTGTAATTTTAGTTTTGTGGAATCGCATAAAGCAAAATCCAGACAGTTTTACAGGGTTTCAGAGGGTATTCACTCCCTGAAGAATGCTCTCTTTAACATCCTCATCCCTTTGCTTATCCCTATTATTATTATACAGGATTTTTTATAGTGTAAACAGTTTGCACAGTGCTTTACAATACAATTTAAGACAAGATACGAGTTACGATGGCCCTCCCCGTGAAAGCTTACCATCTAAATCAGTCTAATTTTAACTTCCAGAGGCAAGTTTGAATCTGATTTAGTAGATGTAAGAAACATCTTAGCGCGGACATTCTGTTAAGTCATGCTTACTGCATGGAAAAGAGAGCAGTGAACCTTCAGTAGGTGTGTTTGGGAATGTCTCTCCTTCATCATTACCTAGCAAATTAAAAAGATTCTCAGATCCCCATATTGCAGAAAAAAGGAGCAGGGTTAACAAGTACTCTACAGTGATGTCTGGATGAAAGAGTGAGGAAATTAATGGGTAGGTTGTGCTTCTTGCAAGCATGTCAAGGCTCAGTTTTTACTGTAGGGTAAAGATATTTCTTTCTGGTTCATTTAGGAACAGGATTCAGAGACAATTGGATTACACTGCCTACAGGAAGATCTAGATACAGGACAAACAAAAAAAAAAAACAGTGACTAGCCGGGTATAACCCTTCTCAGTCTCAGGATGTTCTATTTTTTTGCTAGGAGGATGAAGATAAGTTTAACTGTTTTTACTAGCCATTTTTCAAGATTATTTTCTTCTTCAAGAGTTCATTTTACAAGTTGCTTGAGCTGGCCTCATATGTAGCTATCTGGACTGGCTTATCCTCAGCAATCGCTTTGAAGGTCCCGCTCGCTATTGGACAATCTTAGGGCATGTGTAGAATGTGACCTTTTGGGCACTGGGTTCTGCATTGTGGCACTTTCCGGACTTTTGTGTACTGTTAGCCACAAAGTGCTTTTACAGGGCCAGAGCCATGGAACAGTCTCTGAAGACTCATTTACAAGTAGGCAATCACTGTTTTCTATTTCCAGTGTCCAAATCCTCCTGTAGGTGGCACTATAACCCAGTTGTCTCTAAAGCCTGAGTCCCTCAGTGAACTCCAGGATGGGTTTTTAGGTCAGTACAGCAAGCCAATTTTAAACAGTTTCCAAAGGATACTCACTTGTCTATCTCTTTGGGCAATTCTTTTAATCTGTTGCTGCCCATGTCCAACCATTCCAGTGCTGGGAGACCCAAAACAGCCCTTGGGATTGCTGAGAATTGATTCATGTTCAGGTCCAGATGAGTGAGCTGTTTTAGTTTACTGAGCTGGGGAGGTACAAAGTGAAAAAGCAAACATAAGTTTAAGTTTTAAAATAATTATTTTGGAGATTAATCATTTTTGTACATTTGTTTCAATGTACCATTTATGATCACAATTTCACTAAGATATTTGAATGTGTACAAGATGAGTTACTTTTCTATATTCCATGAAAGGAAATCTTGTCATCTACATAGAGAGAAGAGACCCGCTTTGTGGCTTAAACTGTTGCGCAGCTTAGCTTGCCATATCCACTGATGAACAATGCTAAAACATCTGGGTACCATGATCATCTATGCATCGCAGCCAGTTAATAGCAGCATATGTATGGTTATCATTTTCTTTTCTATGAACAAGAAGTACGGCCTGACGTCTGTTCCCACAGAGATTTTTTTAACAAGCTTTAAAATACATGTGGATGCTTCATGGAAAATTTTAAGAATACCCTCTAAGGCAAACCTATGTGGACAGACCCTTGCCCTCTCATCATAAACAATAAGGCTGATTTACTAAAGGTGTGTTTACTAATTCATCTGCACATGATTGGATAATGTAAGTGAATGTTTACACAATTTATTCTCCTTAACTCCTTGAGTAAATCAGCCCCAGTGCTTCAGCCATGCTGTTTATAGTCCACATTGTGCTGGCTATACACCCTTATGCTGGTTTACAGTTTTCTAGCAAGTTTACCAGCTTTTGCTTGCAGAAATGTAAGAACAGATCAAAGAAGCCTACCGTCTCCCTTCTTTGCAGATACAGTCATGTGCAAAAAATATTGGCACCCCTGCATTTCTGTCAGATAATGCACCACTTTGCACAGAAAATTGTTGCAATTACAAATGTTTTGGCATTCTCATGTTTATATTTTGCCAAATCTGACACATTCCACGCAAAAATCCAAAAATGGACTGGACAAAATTATTGGCACTTAATATTTGGTAGCACAGACCTTGGAAAAAAGAACTGAAATCATCCGCTTCCTGTAACCATCAATGAGTTTCTTACACCTCTCTACAGGTCTACAGGAATTTTGGACCACTCTTCTTTCGCCAACTGCTCCAGGTCTCTGTTTTGAGATCTCTCCATAGGGGCTCTATGGGATTCAGGTATAGACTAATTGCTGGCCAGTCCAGTACCTCCAGCGCTTTGTCTGAAACCATTTCTGGGTTCTTTTTTTATATTTGCTTTGGGTCATTGTCCTGCTGTAAGACCCATGAACTCTGACGGAGACCCAACTTTCTGACACTGGGCCCTACATTGCAGCCCAGAATTCTTTGGTAGTCTTGAGATGTCATAATGCCATGCACACAGTCAAGACATCCAGTGCCTGAAGCAGCAAAGCACCCCCAAAACATCAGTGAACCTCCACCATGTTTGACTGTGGGGACGGTATTGTTTTCTTTAAATGCCTCATTTCTTTTTCTGAAAACAGTAGAATGATGGGCTATACCAAAAAGCTGTAATTTTGTTTCATCTGTCCACAGGACATTCTCCCAAAAGGATTTTGTCTTCCTCAGGTAAGTTTTGGCAAACTCCAATCTGGCTTTTTTATGTTTCTGTGTCAGCAGTGGGGTCCCCCTGGGTCTCCTACCATAGGGTCCCTTTTCATTCAGATGGCGATGTATAGTTCGAGCTGACAGTTGTACCCTGAGCCTGAAGGGCAGCTTGAATTTGTCTGGAAGTTGATCGAGGGTCTTCATCCACCATTCAAACAGTCCTTCGTTGCAATCTTTCATCAATTGTTCTCTTTCATCCGCGTCCAGGGAGATTTACTACAGTGCCATGGGCTGTAAACTTCTTGACAATGTTACACACAGTGGACACCGGAACATTAAGATCTCTGGAGATGGACTTGTAACCTTGAGATTGTCCATGCTTTTCCACAAAAACTTGGAATGCAATTATTTATTGTAATTTGGAGAAGGTGCCAATAATTTTGTCCAGTCCATTTTTGGAGTTTTGCGTGAAATGTGTCCGATTTGGCTTTTTTTTTCTCCACTTTTTTGTGTCATACTAATACAAGCAAAATAAATAAGTATGAGAATGCCCAAACATTTGTAGTTGCAACAATTTTCTGCGTGAAGTGGTGCATTATCTGACAGAAATGCAGGGGTACCAATATTTTTGGCCATGACTGTATATATAAACTTCTGATAGTAGATTGCCTTGATCGTTTAATGTTTTTATAATGAAAATTGGTTCATAGCGCTTGTAATTAATTGCTAGAAAATTGACAGTATAAGAACTAAATCTCTCAAATATTTAACCTTGCACTACTGATGATTGTTTGGGTTGCAAAAAAATTGAAATCGATGTGCTATAAGTGAAATGCTTGCCAGCAAGAGGTTAAACCCTACATTTTTGAAACGGGACTTTCATGTTTTCCTGTTACCTGGTCTGGTAGATGAGAAATATCTTTATTCACAGCTAGTTCCAGTCTTTCTAAGCTCTCACAGTCACCTAGTTCTGCAGGGACCTCAGAAATGCGGTTGTAGCTGAGCAGAAGTTCTCTGAGCTTAGTCAGTCTGCCTGGAAATAGTTATAACGTTTAGTTGATAAGGTCAGTAAATCATGTGTGCCTCAAATAAATACTGAATTCAGTGTCAATTCCTCCTTCCCTCCATGCCCTATCCATCATACAGTATGTACCACCTCCAGTCCCATCTACCTACAATCCATGTCCGCGTATAAAGAGATCTACACACATTCAGGAAACAGACATATTTTACTATTATTTAGTAATTGTCTGTATTTTACACCTTACAAATGGTGCATTGTAATTCAGTAGATACACATGAACCATAAGATAATTTTGTGAATGGTAGTTATTTGGATGTCAACCATTCCATTGGTTTAGTGAATCAGATGAAGCTCTGCTGACTTTCATCATCCAATCATTTGCTGGCAAAAATACAGAATTGTAAAACAATTTCCTTGCACATGATTGGGTATTATTTGCAAACTGAAATTTTACCACTTTCACTAAGCTAAAGCTGGCCGTACACTGTGCAAATGTGCTCAGTGGGCGGCCCTGTCAGCACCCTTCTATCTGGCATCCTTTGATCAGAAAATCGAAGGAACCGGATTGCAGTGGCGTCACAAGGGGGTCGGCGGGGTGACACTCGGACACCGCTCCGGGTGTCACCCAGCCTCGGGACGCCCCTGCCGGATTGAAAATGTTCATATAAACAGAGATGGCAGCCAATGGCCCGCTGTCACTGTTCAGCCTCACACGCGCTGCTGTCAGAATCTCAGGGGAAATTCATCCATCCACTCCTACAGGTTGAAAGGCAACAAAAAAAAATTGCGTGTTGCCGTGTGCAAATTCCCTTGCAAAGTAAACAGCCTATTTGCCTTTAGTAAATCAACCCCTGTGATTCCAAGGTATTGAGACTCAGCCAGGCAACCAGCATTTTCAGAAGAAGACCAACAATAGCATTATTTCTCAAATTACAGGTGTTTGTAATTATTTTTTGAGCATTAGGTATGAGTGTCTATACCTATAAAATGAGCATAATTTATATAATTGTACTTAAAGTACATATTCAGTCATTTAAATAGCACATGGAAAAAAATAGTAACATGCACAATGACTTACCAATCTCTCGAGGAATTGTAGCTATAGCATTTCGAGTTAAGTCCAGGACCAAAAGGTTTTTGAAGTTTGCTATGAATGAGGGTATGGCGGTCAGTCTCGTGCGGTGGAGCTGCCACTCCTGAAGCTGTGACAGTTTTACCAGGCAAGCCGGCAGTGTCTGCAAAAGAGTGAACACAAAAGAATCAGTCTTGAGATGGTATGTAGGTCTGCAGCCATCCTTAGCTGAGGTTGTAGGACATAAGAATAGTTTCCAATGGAGCTTCACCGCATTTGTTATGGAATGTAGGGCTAATGTCCCTTCACCATTCAGACATCAGTGTGGCTTTTAGTCAGTAACAATAGGTGGGCATTATATAGATATTTGCTTCCAATCACAGAGGCCTGGTTCACACCTGGGCGTTTTACAGCGCGTTCCTACGCTCTGTAAAACGCTCAACATGTGAAAGGCAATGATTGCCTATGGGCATGGTTCCCACCTGGGCGTCTTACAGCGCGTAGGAACGCGCTGCAAAGCGCCCTAGGCCCAAAGAAGTACAAGAGCTTCTTTGGGGCGCATTTGCCGCGCGTATCCATTGGGATACAGCCAGGTAGCCCTCGGAAACGCGCGTTTGTCACACGTTTTTTTACCACTAATCGCTGTAAAAACGCGCAACATATGCGCTTATTCGATACGCCTACCGTGTTTCCCCGAAAATAAGACACTGTCTTATATTTTTTTTGGCTCAAAAAAAACACACTAGGTCTTATTTTCGGGGTAGATCTTATTTTTTTAAATTATACAGCAATTCACACTTATTCATGTACAACAGTCTACATGTATTCATGTAAAAAAATATGGTGATCAGGGCAATCAGGGGTACCGTACCTTTCCAAGAGCAGTTTGTTAACCAATCGCTGGCCAGGATGAGCGAAGCACGCTTTTGCTATCGATTCCTCACAGGCGGAGTGCATTTGGTATCACTCCGCCTGTGACAGGAGCCGGGGCTATAGAGGAAACATCGGCTTATGCGCCTTTGCTCCCTCCGCTGCCGCCTCACTCCCTCTAGCGCTGGCTTCATTGGCACCGCTGATTCTCTCCCGCCTTTTTTCAAGTTCCCCCTTATGCCACCATCGGCCCTGGGAATGGTCACAACTAGGTCTTATTTTCGGGGTAGGTCTTATATTTTAGCAATTCCCAAAAATAGTACTAGGTCTTATTTTCGGGGTAGGTCTTATTTTCGGGGTAGGTCTTATTTTCGGGGTAGGTCTTATTTTCGGGGGAAACAGGGTAGGTGTGAACCCAGCCAGAGTCTGACAGAGGCAGATCTTCCAGCATCAACTTCCTTTGCAGCTATGAGATGTCATGTGACCAAATGTTGCAAACTGCACACTGGAAGCTGATGCTGGAAGATGTGAAAAGGTGTGTCACAATAAACCACATCCTTTAAGAACACCCACCCATAGTTACCATAGATCCCTCTTTCTGCAGGACATTTGTCCTATTTTTAAAATGATCCCGCAACCTCACTCCATGTTTAATAGAAAATCCCAACCGGCCAGGGCTGCACACAATTTGCTATGGCAGATGGTTCACAATACCCAATTCTTTACTATTGGAGGAAAGTGTACCTGAAATCAAGAATGTTAGCCATCTATGCACCCATCTTTCACCAGGTCCAAAAACTACTGTGGCATGATTTGTACATTTTACATTGTACATGTTCTTTAGCTCAGAGAAATCTGTCCCTACTATGAAAGGGCCACTTGGTTGTGTTTGTCCTTTAGGCCAAAGGTTCCCTGCCCTCCCTTGTTTTCTATCCGAGTTTTTATCTCTGGCAATTACCAAGTTAAATGTGCTAAAAAAAATTGCCATTCAAGAAGAAGATGGCTGCTAGCATAGCTCTGATGTACACCTATGAATGTGAAGCATAAGCTAAGGTCCTTATTTTTTTCTCTGTTTAGGCTACAGTTATGAAGGGTTTATAACCTCCCGTCAGCAATAAAAAAAACTGGCAGACATTCTAAATCTGCCCCAATCTACGATTTTGAGTTTGCTTTGAAGTGAACCTGTAAGGACAGAAACATTAATAGTTACCACTGTTGACTTTAGCTTTACCAATGTACTATTGAGTGGTTCCTTCGCGACTCTGTCATGATTGGGGTGTTCGAACATTTTTGTCTATATTGATGACATTGTAATTTTTCTTACATACCAACTATGAAGATGAGGTGGTCCCAGGGCTCCCCATGTTTTAGCAAGAAGTCCATCACAAAGGTCTACGTGAGGTCTGTGTGAAGAGAGGAATGTTCTCCACAAGCACGATGACGCTGACCATTTCATGGTGTCAAGCAACCAAACAAATGTAATTACAGAATAATGATGATAATCTACCAACCTTCTCCTGATAGGCCCACGATTACCTCTGCTGTCACGAATTGTTCTTCTCCCCACAATATCGACCCTTATGGCTATAGGATTAACTGTTTGTAGTTTTCTTTATTCATACTCGAAACGCAATATCACTGAAGAGTTTTTACAATGCTGTGATTTCGTTTTTCATTTTATCTACTTGGATATATCCCTCTTTGCATGTCTAGATTACAGTCTGCGTACTGATACCTGATTTATAATTCATGTCAATGCTTGATCATATCTGTATTGCTCTTTTCTAAATAAAAATCTAACATGCTAAAAAAGAAAATCTACCAACCTTTTTGACCTCCTGTGTATATACAGTAGACGTGTGCAATTAGTTTAGTTCCGAATCGCAATTCGGCCAAAATTTCGGAAATTCAAATTCCGAATTACAGATGTAACGAATGCAAACGAATTTCTGTACGACATTTCGTTTGTTGGACGAAATTTCGTTGCAGCAAAGTGACATTTGAGAAAAGAAAACACTTTTTTTCCTCTTAAATGTCACTTTGCTGCAACGAACTAAACGAAAACCAAAACGAAATTTCGTACGGACTACCGCTAACGAATTTCGTCCAAATCCGAATTCCGAAACGAATTGACTTTCGGACCCGAATCCCGAAAAACAAAATAACGCAAAATCCGAATCAAAACAAAATGAAACTACAATTTTTTTTTTTGCTGGTGCACATGTCTAATATACAGTATATTACTGCACTACAGAATGGTTTCTCCTGTGTCTCTACCTTCCTTCTTTTTTCTTCTTTCCTTAAAGGAGAACTATGAGGTGAGTGCTTTTCACTCACCTCATAGTTCTAGCCGACCTGTGACAATGAGATTGTCACAGGTCGGCTCAGTAGATCGGGAGGTGAGCGAACACATACCGGCGTTCGCTCACTTCTCGATCCTGTCAAGGCTCTCTGCCGTGACAGGGGAGGGGCTGGATTCCCCCTCCGCGCTCTGATCCTCCAGCGCTGACTGGCGGAACGGACGGGGGAGGGGGCGGGTACAGCTGGCTCTGCCTCTAGATAGGCAGAGCCAGCTGTCAGTCATGCAGCTGGGCGGATCCAGACATAATTGCGGCGTCTCAGTATACTGCGAGCTGTAGCTCGTGGTATACTGAGCTTAGGGTGATGGGAGGACGCTAGTTTGTGTCCTCCCGTTACGCTAAGGGGAACTATGGGGAAAAGCCCTAACCCCATAGTTCTCCTTTAAATTGTTTTTGGAGATCATTATCTTACATAACTACAACCTAATACTTTTACATGATCTTCAGAGTCCCATATATTACACTTTTAAAGGTGAGTTACCTTCCACTCTTCCTTTTCAATCCTGAGAATCAGCCTTCCGTCTTCATTGTAAACCTTCTCCTTCAGCTTTGATAACTGGATACGGCTCTCCCATACATTAGAGATTCTGGAGGAGCAGAGTAGTAAACACATAAGAACATGCTCTTCTTTCCTCTTTAACTTTAACTGTGTTAAATTTTGTTATAAGACATCAGGTCGGGCGAAAGGTGTCAGAGTTGCCCTGAACAGCAAGTGTATTATTAAACAGCAGTAACCTTGAGAATACAGTATATCTGGGAAGGGATGTCCAGTGTATATCCCTAGTCATCGTGAAATGAACATTGCATTTGGGTGTCAGGAACATAACACTGATCCCCAGGGAATAAAAACTAAATTATGAAAGCAACACAGGACTAAACACAAAACACTGTTTCCCAGTATGTCTCTGTGTTGTAGACGTGCACAAGAAAACTGCGCAAAGTGGATAGTTAAATCTGACCTCCAGGCAAACAGCTAAATATAAAGTTAAAATACATGAATGGGAGTTATACTTCCTATAGGATTTGTCATTTTGTCCAGCCAGTCCTGAAAATTATATAGACAGGAACAGGCCCGGCGCTACCGCAAGGTAAGCGGCCGCCTGAGGGCGCTGCAGGGTGAGGGTGGAAAAAACAGGGCATTTTGACAAGTACTTGTACTTGTCAAAATGCCCCGATGCTTGCGCTATGTTTTGGTTTTTTTCACTTACCTTCGGTGCGGGAGAGCAGTGGCGAGTCAGCGCTGGTCCGGTCGGAGGAGCTCCAGGTGCTGTCCTAATTTAGCTGGCCAGCGACTGCCAGAGGATCCCAACACGCGCGGCACCTCTGGCAGTCGCCGGAAAAAAAACATGCTGATAGGGAGCCGGCCCAGCGCTACAGGGTGTCGGGGAGGGGGGTGTGGCGCAAAAATGCAACATTGCCTGTCTAGGCAAAAATCCTAGCACCGGCCCTGGACAGGAAGTAAGTAATCTCTCCAAAGTGAGGGAACTCCCTAGTGGTCAGCAGTGTCACCCGTACTAGTGTTCCCAATCAAAGGTTTTCCATCTATTCTTGTTGTTATGATAATCCAATTTGGGATTATCATAACATTTGTGATTTTATTTTGCTTTTAGTGCTAACGGTCACCAGGACAAATAGAGTGAGTGAATCTCCCTGACGGGGACGCAGACAGCAATAAAGATCTGACAGGTGTTCTAATCCCTCTTCACTCTATCCAAAACTAAAAAAAGTTTGGGCTTCAGTTGCATATATAGGAATGCAACTTGGTCAACTCCCTGCTACCAATTTGAGTGCTGTTGTACAGGCAATTACAAAAGGCTGATATCAAGAGGGATTCCTCATACTATTTACATTTAACATATTTTAAACGTTCTATGAATACTAAAAGTGTAACTCCATGTTTGTGGAGGATCAATGTACATTGCACGGATTTTAAGAAACTTTCTTGCCGATTCCTACCTGTTCCTTTTCTGAGGAAATAGCCATTTGTTGCACCATGTCCTTTCCATACCGATTGATCAGTAGGGGGTCTGCTCTCATTATAATCACCTGGTGCACTTTCAGTGTTCTAATGAGGAAATTTGCAATGTGTGCATCCTTCTAGAGGTCGTTAACCTTTAGTATGTTCACACCATCCCCAGTGCATTCCAGCACGATTAGCTGCTGGAACGCACTGGATCGGATACTGTCCGTCTCCCTCCATTCTGGGGCGGGAGGGGGCTCGGCGGTGCATTCAAGGCCCGCAGTGCGATCACCTGCACCAGAATGCGTGGCACGGAAATGCCCGCGTTCTGGTCCAGTGCAATTGCAAACAATAGTACAAGAACAATTTTTTTCGGGCTGGGCAGAAACGCGGGCATTGTTGTGCTACGCATTCTGGTGCGGGCGATCACACCGTGGGCGAGTGGCGTGGCTGCATTGCCATTGACTTTAATGCACCACCACGCCCCCTACCGCCACAGAACGTAGGGGGCAAGACAGTATGCGATCCAGTGCGTTACAGCAGCTAACTGTGCTGGAACACACTGGAGATGGTGTGAACGGGCCCTTAGGGAGAATCTCACCAAAAATATCATTTCTGTTTCAGGGGATGCCTAACATTTGAATTTTATCTTAGTGCAGATGTCTGAGAAAATCAGTGACCCAATCATACAAGCAGGAATTGATATTTCGGGGGTGTTCCATACATATATGGAACATAGTTTTTCATATTGCATTAAATTATTTGAATAGTTTTAGAAAAACCACAGCAGTTTCAGAATGAAATAGAAAGGTAATTTTAACAGCATTAAATTACAAAATGGCTCGTGTAGTAATTATATATGCTATACAAATTTTTTACCAAAAGTAAGGAGTTTGCCTGAGATTTTGAAGTGGTATTAAAGTAGTATTAATTGGGGTACTGTGCAGGAAGCATGTCAGTTCACTGCAGGCCCGGACTGCTGCGCACTGTTGATTTATTATTATGATTATTATTAGTACTATAGTAATTATATAGTAAGCTATATTTGTGCTTTAAAGGAAGTGCCATAGATACAGCAGTAACTGAAAGGATCACCAGGTAGTTTTAATTACCTATACAAAATATATAAAAGGATTTGCTATGCTAGATTAAGGATCAAAACCTGCAATACATAACTTTTTTTGGTTTACATACACTTTTAACCGCATATCTGTGTGTTTCTATATCTGTGTGGAGTTCATATTAAGGTTTTCATTGTGCCTTGGTTGGCAAGTTATATCATGCTATCTGCTTACTGTTAAGTTGTATGACCAGGTATATGTTAACTATGTATTCTATAAGTAAAAGGCAGTGAGTTCTGGGAACTTACTCTCCGACAGCCTTTGTGCCTCTGTGTTCTTTCTGGGCTTTCAGATCTTCTTGGTGCTTCTGGATTCGGCCTTCCCATAAAGCTCGGATGCCAGAAATGGACCCTACGCACACCACAGCAGCCATATTGTAATATACTGTATGCTACGATAAATCCATTGTAACCTGTTATACAACTGCCTATAAAAAAAAAAAGAAAATCCCCCCCAAAAAAATGTAAACCAAAAATAAATAAATATATGCATCTTAAATGTGCTGCTCTATAGCTGTTAATATTTCACAATGGCTTACAGATAGCCGCTAAAATGTGCACTATAATAAAACAAAGTCATATACAAATACATTTATTTTCACATTGTAACTTACCCCGATTGATCATATCACTGCATCTTCCTCACTGTGACACACTGGTTTCCATGTAAGAATGTAGTGGCCATATATTTATTAATAAAGATTCAAAGCAAGCAGCAGTATTCCTGAAAGTATTCCAGGGACCTATTCAGTGTAGTACGATAGAACATGTACATTTTGCATGGGTCCACAGGGTCCTAAGAGTTCTATTGGAGACTGCTACAGCCCGTATGCTCAGTCTGTGGATGAAGGAATGTCACCCATCATCTGAATGTGACACGTGGTCAGCTGAAAATAGCCGTCATAGCATGAGCCTAGATAGTGTGACAGGTGGAACGTCACTGGCTTCTATTTAATCAAGCACACTGTGACTTCATATATCACCCTACAGCAGTATTATCTGAGACTAAAAATGTATATATAATATATCCAGTAGTTAGGTTTGTACCAGAAGAATGCACTGTTTTAGCCTCTCAAACCTTCTACATGGGCTTACTTCAGACTGAAACTACAGGCACAATTTTTTGCAATCGCACTGCACTGCACTGAAATGCACACCATTGCAGTACCGTGCGTTCCAGTGTGGGCGATCACACTGTGGGTGGGAGGCGCATTTGGGGTGCCTTTGAAATGAATGGCACTTGAACGCACCTCCTGCAGCAGAATTTGTCAGGCCAAAACTAAAAATTATTTCTTTATCATTATGATATAATTTTTAATTTTATAATTTTTAAAAAACAATTGTATTGTAAGCACATGGCGCTTAAATAGCTTCAGCAGGGAATGACAGCTGCCAGTGGCAAGATTCCACAGATGGCAGCTGAATGTAAATACAGCAGGTAGCAGGCTGGTGCAATAGCCAGCCTGCTATTGGACATTTCAAATTGCAATAGCCAATAGCAGGCTGGCTAGTGTACCCGCCCACTGCTTGCTGTGAATCCTCCCAGCATGGAGGAGAGAGCTAGGGGATCCAACTAACTAATCGATAATGAAAGCAGTTGACAACTATTCTCATTATCGATTATTATCGCTTAATCAATTAGTTTGTTGCAGCCCTAGTCAGGATGGAGATTGGGAGCAGATGGGTGCTCTGTGATCACTGAAGCATGAAGCACTGTGCTCTCAGGGCTTCCTGCTTCAGCTATCAGAAGCTGGCTGAAGTGCCTGGTAAACAGATCATCAAGCACATTCCAGTGCTTCATGGTCTGAATTGGAGGGCAAGAGAGATATCGGAGGTCTAATAGACCCCTGATGTCTCCATAAAGAGAACATGTCACCTCCAAATGCTGTCACATAGGGGCTTGTTAGCACTTTTGTGATGGCAAATGTTAAGTGAAAGAAAAAAAAGAAAAAAGGTGATGAAAATGTAAAAAAATAATAAAATGTAAAAAATGCAAAACCAACCCTGCCGCTCACACCATCTGATTCTAATGAAACTATATAAACTTTCACAGCACCCCTTCAATTTTAATTCCCCTGGTCTACATCTTTGAAGAATTATTACCCATGCTCTTAGACAGTTTCCCCGATGGCTAACATTGTTTCCCTTAATAATCTTATCTGGTGTAATCCAGAACTAGTCCATTATATGACTGTTCCACGTAGTGCCCAGTGGGCTAATGTGGGATTGAAGTATGTGCATCAAAGGACTGATTCTGTAAGTCCTTTTCTATACTGCAGCAGAAACTGGTCGTATGTAAGACCTGCCACTTTCAGTATCTTCCATGTAGGCATGCTGCTGAGGTCCAGTTTGGTGTAAGTGAGGTACGCTTTCAAGCTTCTCTATTGGAAAGTGAATTACTTCAACTCAATCACTCAAAGTTGGTCTCTAGGATTTATAGTGCCCTATTACAAGAGAAGCCTTCTAGGGTACCCCAAAGATCACTGGAAAGGAGACATCCCAGATATGACTGAAAAGGATTGAGCCAGCTGTCAATCCCGCAGCTGGGTGGATCTCGGCAGCAATGTCAGGATCCGTTTCGGCTGCGGCATCTCAGTATACCGCGAGCGACTGAGCGGTGGGTCACGGGAGAAAGTTCTCCTTAAACTATTTTTTTTAATTCCTATGTAAGCGCTGCTTTAAGTTCAAAAGATAAATAAGGTTAGTCTGTCGTGTTTCTTGTGGTGGATCTCAAAAAAATTCACACATGTTCATTGTTTTCTCCATTCACACTCTCTCTCAAGCTGGGCAACCATTAGGGAGCAGTACAATGTCCCCCGGCAGAATTCCACAGATATTTACAGATCCGACATTGGATTGGATCCTTGACTCATATTACTGCATTTCCATTTACTAAGACGGGCTTTGAACAAACTTGCATGCGGTCTCCTAGTTCCCCTAAATTATTATCCCTTTTATACTCTACCTGAATGCTTACCAATCAGGTTCACAACTTTCTTATATGCGGCACTGGGAACAAGATATTCACACTCCTATAGAATCGCGAGAGCCATCCCATCTTATGATGAAAGATGCTTTTGTGGCTTTGGTCTCCTAGGAGACTTTATACACATTTGGTGGCCATGTCCAAAACTGCTGGCCTTTTGTTCCCGAATTTTTGGTGTCATACAGACTTTGTTTCACATTACTGCCCTGTGTGACCCTTGGTTTGCCCTGTTGCACTGCACTACACCGTGCCTTACATCCTCTTTACATACCTTGGTAACTTTCTTATTTTTAGCAGCTAAACAAACGATAGCTAAAGCCTGGAGGAAGCTCAAAGTGCCTATACTGGAAGTTTAAAATTGTATGAATACGCTCATGTTAAATGGAAAAATGACTAACATTCCACGAGACACTCACACAAAATTCCTTAAAGTGTGGGAAACTTGGCTGAGCTATATGCTTCCCTTCCTTCCCTTGAACATGGCCAGTCTTCACTAATTTTGAATCCGGGGTCTGTTGGGTTGTGCCGGACATATGGGGGTAAGACTTGCCTTATTCCAGATTATCCTTCCCCTTGCTTTTCCTTGTACCTTCTTTTCCCCTGGTGTCTTAGTCTCACTTTGTTCTACCCTGTCCTAGTGTCGTGTTTTTTGTATTAACATGAGAGGAACCCCCATTACTGAAGTGCTGCTCCTTTGGTCATCTAACACTCCTATCTGGCAAATGTTGTTTAGACACTTCTGCATACTGGGGAAATACTCATCTCAACTGCATTAGTTCTGCATAATTTTGCACTTGTTCTTTTGAATGTTGTATTCAATCTGTTGCCCCTGCGAAGGTTGTTTTGATTTATCCATATATTTGTACTTTAAACTTGAAATAAAAAGATTGAAAAGAAAAGATAACTTATTCACCTAAGATATTTTCAGAGTCTATTTTATCCCGGTCAGACTGTTCAAACTGTGTAAGATGGACACCTCTCTTTGTCACAAACGTTTGGCTGTGGATAGTGATAGTCTTCAAATGGCCTGCAGATGCCCCAAAATTATAAAAGTTTGGTACTGAGTTTATCTCATATAACGCTGTCCTTCCCAATATTTGCAGGCCAAATGGTGTTTGGTGTGGGTATATTGACTTTTGGACTCACAGGAAGACTATTCTAAGGCCACATAAGAAAAACAAAGTCCTTAACTGGACATCTACTATAATATTATATATGAATGCCTGGAAATGATTGCTGAATATAGCTCTGCCTCTATATAGGCTCACCTATGAAGCCAGGGCTGTCCAATTAAACTTGGCAACATTTGGGGTGAATGGATTTTTTCTTTTCACACCGCTGAACATCAGGTTCATCCTTTTAACCATAATGAGATGACCCAAACACTTAGGCCCCAATCTCCCCATACCCCTTTGTCAGTCTCCATAGACCTAACCTATAAATGACACTACCGACACAATGGGTGAAAAGATCTTTCTTTTATTGATCAACTTTAGATGCATGTACCAATTACATATCCACCAAGTTCATGTTTATTGTTATCGTTATTTCTTTTTGTATATTTACAATAGGACTTTGAACCACATGTTGCCAGTTTAATTAAACTTTTTAATGACCATCTTAATAATCATAAAAAAAACTATTTCACATATTTACAACAGAAGAGAATTTTATTAGAAAATGTAAAATATTGTATGTGAAAAAAAGCTGAGAGTGGTCATTTTCTAGATGTTTATAAGTAAGATTGAATGTGCATTCTCATCAGTATCTCTAGAATTACTTTATACTTGATATGCCGTCCCTGCTAATTCTAATATTGGGCTACATGCTATTGGTTCATTCTGTGTTGGGCTTCACTCTAGGGCTGATAAATTATTTGTCATCTTGGCTGAGCCTCTACTGACATAAAGCAACATGTGATGTGTATACATGTCTAAAGCTATTCTATAGTTGCTGTTTTTGTAATATTCAAAACATAGAGCAGCAGTGTCTTCATTGTTGCTCTGATTAGAGTTATACGGACATAAAAACTGAAAGGCATGATATCTTCTTAATGCTTAGTTTTCAGCTCCTCTCCATTTTTCTTTCTGAAATAAAAGGTTTTTCTTTTTGTTATTTTATTTATCTTATCATTTATGGCTGCTTATTGGTTGCCTGAAAAACATGTTCTACTTTAATATCCAAACCCCTTTAATAAAATATATGTGCTACTGTTCCCATACCCTAGTCCAATAGAAGTTGTCATTCATAGTATCCAGCATACACCACGCATAGTGCAAACAGAGAATGATTCTGGAACAGATATTCTGCGGATGTGTCTGAATTTGGACTCCATAAACTTCTGCTGCAACAGTATATAGTGCCTTGTGATACTGGACCCATTACAACAAAGCAGACAAGTTTGTACCGCTCATATCCAAGATCTCTCACTGCTGTCTTTACTAACTCAGCAAGCTCCATTGCTCTGTGTTGGCTTGTGGTGGCATCATAAGCACAGTCCTTCAGCTCTGCATCCAAGATGGACTTGATGACGCGTAATGCTTCTTCTGCCGAAAAGCATCGACTGGGCTGAGGGTGTAGCTCAAGGTCTGGATCATTAGGTTTGCTTTCCATGGCATTGGGTCGAGAATGGCTTCTTACTTTAATGTTATCCTGAGAAACAGCTTTACGTCTCAGGCCTTGGTCTTGAAACCGCTGGGAACCAAGAAGCATGGGTGTCTCTGAAAGAGATCTCATCCCGTCACTTTCATTCTTCTTCTGCCGCTGCTTTGGCTTTGGACAAATCAATCGTCTTATCTCATTTTCATGAGTTGCTTCCATCTGTCACCTAAACATTAGGATTACACATTACCAAGCTAAATGGGATAGTCATCGGTCACTCACTATAAATGATATCTATAGCCAAAAAAGGAAAATTAAAGGTAAGCAAGATAAAATGTTCAATTTTCCTGGTACCTACGTGGCAGCATACTCATGAATATACAGTATGCTGTCATGGATAGGCACCTGGAAAAGGAAAATTACAGGTAGGTATGATACATTTTTTTGGTTTTGGATAGAATAGAGAATGGGTAAAACCTCTGTCATTTATTTTTGTCCCATCCTGGAAACACAACAGGAAGTAAAAATCCTCTTTTAAACAGTTGTCACTGGAACAGGTGCCTCCATTGGAAGGTTCTGCTCACTCTTGTTCCAATGAATACTGTAAAATTGCTTCCAACATACAAAATAATGAAAATCAAGTCCAACCCCAACCAAAACCTAATATTTTGGGAGTTAGTTTTATTAAGATCTATTAGTTTTGGGAAGGGTTAGTTGCTCTCAGGTTTAAAATCCTATTGGTCCCTACTAAGGAAATTTACCCTCACTTCCTGTTCTGTTTGACATGTCATCTGAACAGGAAATGAGGAAAAATCTTCCTAAAGCAGTCCATAAACTGATCAAATTTAAGACCTGGGTGGCCCCCGAAAATGCTTGTTTTTTTTTATTTATGATGAAGCTTTTTTGGGCTGATGTTTTTGTCTAAAGTGAGGCAAAATTAAATAAATGTCTGTAAATATCAGATTTTCAATTCACCTTAACAGGAATGTAGTCTCTGTCATAACAGTATCTATTGGGATATTTGAGTGGCAGCCTCAGTAATTCATTTACTTTTAAGCCCTCAAGCAGCATATACAACCTGAATAGAATTGATAGGTGACCAATAGAATGAACTCAGAAAGTTCAGCATAAAGCCCAATATGGGTGGTCAAGAGGGCCCAGTATGGAAGGTAAAACATTGACAAGGTTTTTGGACCACAGACAATAAGGTACAAAAAGAAGAAGCCATTTTTTCAGACTTATCACCAGTGAATGCCTGCAACTCAGAGACATTTCTACAAAAGGCTGGAGTGAGAATTCATACTAGATTACTTAACTGGCTGACCCCAACTGATCCCCAGATCTCCTCCAGTTCTCCTCGCCAGTGGAAGAAAATGAATAACAGGGTATGCTATTTTTCCCCTCTCCAAAATGCCCCCACAGGAAACTGTTAGGTAGGTGAAAATGTGATGAGAGTGGTTGGGGCCTTTAGGATGGTAAGACAAGTTGCAACACAATAAGTGTATTGAGAAAAGTTTATTTTGTAGGTCTACATATTGTATCCACATCCTGTTATGGTGGTACCTTGTGTTCATCACGGTATGTCACAATAATACGGTACGTTTTGTAGCTTTTGGATCCAAAGCTTATGTGATTCAGTGTTTATTCTACTTATCAGGGAAGCCTAACATTGTCATTTACCTTTTTAGTGACTTTTGCCTTTGGACAGGATTAGGAATTCCGGTGGATATAACACAACACTGGAAGAATCTAGAAAAAGGATTAAACGTCTTAGCAATCACGTAACACGTGAATATACGTTTTGAGTAAAGCTAAAGTTTCATACTATATATACATAGCCTACAAACATATAATCTTATATACAATGCATTTTGAACGTCATACAAAAAAAATTGCATTTAAACTTGATGTTATGTGCAGTAAATGTATTAAAAGCTTCAGTGTGGATATGGCTCCAGCTCACCTTTGAAAAAAATGAGTGTTCATGACCTGGGAGCTTTCCAAATTGTATTTGAAAATGAACCTTGGATATTGATTGGATTGTTTATCATTTAAATTTTTTTTCCAAATGATTAACATTTGGGTTGCTTCAGTCTGCACCATCATTCCTTTCCTAACAGATCCTTTGTGAATGGCAAAGACCTATATACATCTCTGAAAGCCTCAATACAAAAATCTGTACATTGTTAACTACAATCCCATTGTATCTATTTATTAAGCCCATTAAAGCTATTCACGCCCACCCCTATAAAACATGCCACAAAGCCATGGGAATACTCTGGCAAGACAGTGAAAGACCTTTTAAACTCAGAAGCTGCTATTTTGAAGAAGGGTTCCAAACTTGCAAGATGGATATTTTCTGTAATTCCTGCTTGGATCAATACACCAATTTTCTATTGCTCAGAAATGTTCATGATTGACTTTTCCTGAGAATAATTTTTTGAAAGATCTGATCATTACCAAATGAAAGTTCAGAAATCCTTGTGTTGGATGATCATAGCTTGAACCTGATGGTCATGGGTGATGACTGTACCCCTTCAGACTTTCTGTAGCCAATCGATCTCAGAAGGGAGGGAGGTATAGTGCTTAGTTTGGATTCTACTATTTGATATCTGTACCCCTGAATGCAGATGCCACCAAAGCCAGCTGCACAGACATGGACATGCCTGCTTTTGCCATCCAAGCATCTACTTTTATGCAAGGTAGACCATGGATGGACTGATATCTCCCAAAAACAAAAGGCAGGAAGATGTCTGTCTAACCTTAAGGGACTTGTTCCTGCTAGAATCTACTACGATCCTGGCTAGGGTTGGGCTGGATGTTTGAGTTGAACGTGAGTGTTCGCCGAACACACAAACTATCAGGGCTCAGTACTCTGTAAGAGTCATGATTGGGCAGAGCCATGATGACTTTGGTCAATCATGGCTCACCTGTCAGATGACATGAAACTGTTCACAGTTGGGCAGAGCTAGTTGTCATGGCTAGCACCGCCCAATTGTTTATGTTTTCCCGGCATCTGTCAAAATGCCATTATGTGGCGGGTGTTTGTCATGAATGGACGGGACGGACGGCGTTAAAAAAAAAATTATTTCTATTTATTTGTTATTGTTTTATTTTTTATTTCGTCGAGTAGTCGTCGTGGACAACACTGGACGTCGTGATTGACCATGGATTACATTGGTGGATCCATTTTTTATTTTTGTATTATATTATTATTATGATATTATTCAATAAAGGACTTGTCAAAAATCCTTTGTTGTGGTTTTTTTTGCAATTAAAGGATTTTCCCCAAAAGTCTGTTTTTTTTAAATTTCAATTTTATTTAACCCTTTAATGAATTGCTAGGGGTACAAGTACTCCTTACTCATTCACTGGCGGGTGGGGGGACTGCACGCTTTAAAAAAATTAATCTTTTTTTCTCTTTATAATTGTCAGTTTTACTGCAGCAGGTTCTATACATTGTACAGATTTGCCACTTTACAGGCAGTTTAAGGGGACCCCCCAGGCACGATATTTAAAGGGATTTTTAATTTTTATTGTTACGCTTTAAGTGCTGTTAAAAACCACTGCACCTTTAAAACCGGTATTTATTTGAAAGTTTTTTTTTTCATTGATTCCTGTCCCCCAGGGCAGTACCCGGATCCCCATACACTATAACTTGCATATAAACCAATCTTGGACCTGTTCGGCTCATCACTAATCCTGACATGTCAATGATAATGGTACATGTGTGGTACTTTCACTCTTCTACATAGAACCATGAGGGATCAGGACCCACTTGATGGGAGATTTTCCAACAAGCTGGAGAATTTCCCTATATGATAACAAGTATCTCAGCCTCTAACACGAGGAACATCCTGATAATTTCAAAAGATGTTCAATAGCAGAAGTGACACTTTTAAAAAGCTATTTTCAACCAGCCTCATATTCAGCTGCCTTGCAATGTCTTTGGCTATGGCTTGTGTTTATTTGAATCATTCAGCACAAAGTTGTCTGCACAAAGAACACTTATATATTTAAAGTGCAGTCATGTCATTACATTTAATCTTATATCAGTTTTATCTTAAGTCTTAAATATGACTGCTGATTGGATGTCATTAGTTACTGCTATTTGCCCTGTGCCTTTTAAAATAAACTCATATTCTATTATCAGCCTTCACTTACTTGATGGTTCTTGTGTCTCTGCTCCCCTCAGCTTCTGCAGATCTGTCTGCTCTTATTCCAGGCTTCAGCAAAGAAGTAAATAAACCTGCCCACTGCCAGAGTTGAATGTTCTTGCAGCACTATGATGTTGCCATGAGACCCTGAGTCCTTGCTCCCCTGCTGTCACCCCTGATGCTGTTTAATGTGTTATTCTTCACCCAAGCTGACACTATCATCCAAGCACGCTTATAACACACAACAATGATGCCCCTTATCACAGAGATTCAGGTCTGTAGATTAGATGCTGTATCACTTGTCTTTTTTTCTCTGTTCTCCAGCTACTCCCCTTCCCTATGTAATACAATAAAATACAATCAATTGCTGACTTAAAAGCAACCTAGGTGCCTCACTTACAAGTCATTTTACAAGATGAATTCTTCAAGACACATTCTTAAAGTATAATTAAATCCTCAATGAAAAAACAAAATGTCTCTTTAGATGGTGTTTAGACCAACGCTTTTCAACCTGTCTAACCTCAGGACCCACAATGGAATGCATAGAATTAGGGTACTGCGAGTTCCAGTGCGGGCGTACGAGCTGTGTGTGGGAAGTGCGTTTGGGGTACCATTTAAATGAATGGCAACCCAACACACCTCCCACACACGAATGCATGGTAGGTGCGATTGCATGGTACTATGCGTTTAACACACTGTAAGAGCTCTTAGCAGGGACACTGTGGTCAGGAAGGGGTCAGTAGGCACAGGGACGGCCCTGGACATATGCCTATTTGTTCTTATGTATGTGGGAGGGAGCGTGGGCTACTATACAAGACACACAGGGACCATGGGGAACAAAAGTATTCACCTTCCAGAAGGAAGGACAGTGTCAGCACCAATAAAGAGATGATTTGAGGATCTACGGCCGAGTGATACACAAAAAAGATACATTTTTGTTCATAAGTAAGGTACTTAAATGTATTTATAAGATTTAACTCCTAAGTTTAGTGTGGCTTTAAGTGTGCCATGCATGCCCACAAACGTAACTAAAGTAAGTACACGCTGAAGTCTTTATTCTAAACGGATAACAAAGGATTGTTTCCTGGTGGGATTTTTTTGTTCAATGGAGATTCAGACCTATTTGAAAACCGATTGTATCCATATTCCATTATGAGTGGTTTTAATCCTTTTTAATAAATTAATGTTTTTAAAATTGGATTACTCTAAGGTTGTTTCTTAATATTACAAAAAAAAAAATCAGATGCGCTGATGGATATGAGGAGGAGGAGAGCAGAGTTGTGATTCTTGAATAGATGGATGAATAAAATAACAAAAAAATGTAACTGCATTTAAACACTGTTAGGCCATTTATCCCAATGGTCCACCTGTTCTTGTGAGTGTGTTTCTAAATCACTGTGGAGGGAGGACACACACGGGAGGACACATCACTGTGAAAATACACTTCTTGAAGACGTTTTAACAAGGACATTGTACAATTATTTTGCGGGTGTATTTTTAAACAATAGAATATTGTCACTAGCACTGACCACTTTATGTAGAAATTATTGGAAAGGTTATTTGGTTCTTTTTTGCACAGCTGCTGTTGAGGGTTGGTGTTTGAGGACTAGGAGCGTGGATTGTTCGAGATGATTATTTTCGTTAATAGTTAGGGTACTTGAATGCATCTTTAAGATTTAACGCCTGAGTTTATTGTCAATTCCAGCTTCATTCTATACAAGGAAAACAAATAAACGCTCTTTGCATTAATACAGATTGCAGAAATTGAGGCTGCTGGGCAATATAAAGGCTGTGATGCGTTACTATGGAATGTTGTGATTACAGGAAGCTTTACATTTTCCTGGAGCTTAACAGATTAATTAGAGTGTAAGTAAATACGAAAACTGCTTGTTATGTAAATTCCACACACACTCCCGCTGATTAATTCCTGTTGAATAACAAACTTGTAACAATCACATACAGTATTATTTACATAACAACTGATCTAGTGAGTAAACAGTAGCAAGATTCCACAGATAACTTACACATCCTGACATAGAAAACCTTGGACGGAGAACTATGTGCTGCTCTGTATGACTGCATTCAATCAGTGGTGGAACTACCGCTATAGCGACCCAGGTGGCCGCTATGGGGCCCGGGGCACAGGGGGGCCTGGCAGAACTGAGGGGGTAAGTGGCATAACAACCAGGGATGCAGGAGGTGGGCGCATAGAAGGGGGCGTTGCCGGCTGCCTGCTGGGCAGTGTTGCGTGAGCCGGGCGGCAAACACAATTAGGCAGAAGTCTCTGGAAGTCATGGCGGTGTATATGAAAATCTTGCAATGCCTCATGGGATTTGTAGTTCCACACAAACTAGAGGGCCAGAGCTAGCCCACCCCTGCCTTAGGGAATGATATGTACTGTGTGTATCATGTAGAGAGGGGGGTCAGCATAAGTTTGTAGGAGGTGCTCATAAAATGTGCCCAGGTTTCCCTGATTTGCCCCTCTATAGTTTGCATGGTGGCTGAAGGGAGACATGTGGTGCAAAGCACCTAAAGCAGGTGTGGCTAAATCACGCTGAATATTGGGCATGAGATAATGGCCCATGGTTAAATAAAGCCTACATATTGTATACACTGTATCGTCTACACTCCACGTACAACTTTTTACAAACTGTCCTGCACAAGCCAAAACTTCATGCTTGTCAATCATTTAATGACCATCCTGCTGTAGCTGGTCCCCCAGGT
>NW_017306821.1:678335-705510 GCF_000935625.1 Nanorana parkeri | reverse complement strand
CCCCCAAAGCTTCTGCAACAGCTGGCCCCGACAAAGTTCTGCAGCTGCTGCCCCCTTGCAAAGACTTATCATGCAGTATTTTTCACTTACCTAATTTTCACAGGGCCGCCTTTGGCATCGCTCTTCCTTCTCCTCAGTCTTGGCGCATTCTGGGCTCTTGGCTCCTCTATGGTTCTAAAGCGGGGTGGGCAACTCTGGCCCTCCAGCTGTGCTTACAAATCAAAACTTGCTTCTGCCTACGGGAGTTATGTCTGTAACGGTCAGCCTTGCAGTGCCTCATGGCACTTGTAGTTCCTCAACAGCTGGAGGGCCGGACCGCCCTTGCTCGCTCTAAAGTGTGCAGAGTTGGTGGGCTCACACTAAAATCCAGGGACTCACCCAGTTTTATTACCCCTCTCAGCCTGTCACACCCTTGAATGATGTACAAATCTCCCTTAACTCCTCTCATTCACCTGACCTGACCCGACCCATCTCTCTTCCCTGCATAGTTGTCAATTCTGTGTAAAGTACAGTAAACGGTTTTATATTGGAGTTTACCAGTCCTATGTTAGATGTGGTGATGCGTCTGTTTTCTCTGGCTTTTTCTTCCTTTTCACCTTGTGATTCTGCCTGTAACACACTTCCTGTCCTACGGTAACAACACTCATCCATCCTACTGTATTTATGGAGGAGCAGTGTTGTCACCCTAGGACAGGATGTGTGTTAGGACTACAGAACACCCCCCTCCTCATCTCCATAATATAGCTGAGATGTTCTGTAATCCACAGAGAGGGCTGGGGACAATGCTAAAAGTCAGCAGAGGCAAAGTAGTCAGTTTACTCCATTCCTGACAGGTATTATTTTACTTTTTCCAGCATATACTGTATAACAAACGCTTACATACACTTTACACACACTTTTGAACACAATCAGATTCTACCACTTGAAATGTCACCCTAAAAAATCTTCTCTCAGATTGTCATCACTGGGAACGTTTAGAGGACATATGGTCTGACTGTGAAGGAAGCTCAATCTCTTCTTCTTCTTCTGTATTAAGCAGTAATTATTTTCAGAGTTTATATTTTCCATGTTTCCAGTGTATACAGTAGAAAGTGCTTCTTACATAACACAATTAAAGTTATAGAATAACTGTCTATTGTGTTCCCTTTTCTCCAAAGCCATAGCACACATAAATGTAAACGTATCTTGTATTTCCAGAACATTGCTCTATTATTCTGATCATTCTGGTTTGTGTTTAACAGAACAATGCTTATTAAGTGATGCAGTACATCCCTGGAGGCAGCCCAGAGTCACTGATAAGACTGTGGATTTCTAGCCATGTACATACACTAAGGGGGCTATTCACTAAAGGGCCGAAGGATACAGCTGTAGCTTTGGCTGATCCTTCGGCTCTGTTTGACTGAACCGAAGGGCTGCTGTACAGGCTTATTCACTATAGCCCCTACAGCAGCCGAGCCGAAGGCATATGCTTTGGCTCGGATGAGCTGAAGTGTCAGCCGGAGTGGGGCGAATGGCCTGCCGAAGGGCCGGCTCTCAGCCCCGCAAATGACAACTGGGCGGAGCCAGATCTCACGGCTGGCTCCGCCCAGTTGTAATGACAGTTCAGCGTCCCCAAATTACCTGGGGAAGTGATTTTTTCTGAAGATATGGATAAACAACGCGATTTAACAGCCTTTGAACGTGGGATCATTGTTGGCGCTTGGAGCCATGGAGCGAGTATCAGCAAAACAGCAGAATTCGTAAAATGTTCAAGAGCAGCTGTTGTTAAAGTGTTTAAAGACTGGACTGTCAGCCGAAAATCTGGGTCTGAACGTGCGAATTGTGGCCGTCAGCGACTAGTCAATGTTAGGGCAGAACGGAGAGTGGCAAGACTGGTACAAGACAACAGAAGGGCAACAGTCATCTCGTGGAATCATCCCGTGGCCCAATGAAGTACTGATGGGGTGGTCATAATAATCTGGCCACTCAGTGTATATGAGAAGCTACTAGTTGCATTCCAGGAGTTATTTAGTATTGCTTCATTAATACTTGAAATAATATCCTGTGGTTTTATTTTTTTTATTATCTTGTTGATCAAAATTATAGTAATTTTTGATCCATATTCCTTATTGTCACCAGTTATGTTTTGATAATTATTTTGCACTGATTTTAATGAATAATTATATATATATAATTTTGCACATTATTGTTTTTATTTCGTCCTCAAGTTAGCGCAAATAAAGAACTCAAGTTATTAGTTGATTTGTGAAAATAAGTTGCGAATCTCCTTAGTTCCAGATCCCGGCCTGTTTTCATCAATTAAAAACTGTTTATTTTATCAGAGTAAACATTCTGACAGAAGTCAATAGAGACTGTTCACACCGTTGCTGTTTGTCACGTGGACTAAATCGCCTGTCGCGTAAAAAGGTACAGGAGCTATTTTCGGGCAGTTGTTGAGTGGCTTGACATAGACATCTTTATGCAGCGACGTCCACACAGTTTTCAAAGCACAGTTGCGCAAACAAAAACACGCGATAGCCACATGAAATCAGCTCACCAGCTCAATTACCAAGGTGTGAATACAGCCTTAGGCCTCATTCACACTTGCATTCCTGTGTTGAACTTTTATAAACTAAATTATCTGCGTGCAGGTCTCAACAGGGCAGCGTGCAGGTCTCAACAGGGCAGGGTGCAGGTCTCACCAAGGCTGCATGGAGATCTCTGCAGGACTGTGTGCGGGTCTCACCAGGGCAGTGTGCGGGTCTCACCAGGGCAGTGTGCGGGTCTCACCAGGGCAGTGTGCGAGTCTCACCAGGGCACCGTGCGGGTCTCACCAGAGCCCGTGCGGGTCTCACCAGGGTCGCGTTTGGGTCTCACCTGGGCTGTGTTTGGGTTTCACCAGGGCTGCATGTGGGTGTTGGGCACTTCAGGGCCCTGTGGGTGGCTGCCGAGCTATCAAAGGCTCTGCGGGTGGGTGCCAGGCTCTCCAGGGCTGTGCGGGCAGTGTGGGGTTGCGCCTGTCTCTGCGGGCGCCGGGAGGAGGAGATGAGGGGCCCGACTGGCTCTGTCAAAGATAGCTACGGCAAGGTCCCAAGCAAGCTGCCTGAGGTCCTCAGCAAGCGCGGGAACTCAGGCAGCCAAACTTGTTTAAAAATTTAAAGGGCCGGTATCGACCTTTAGTGTCGGGTCATTTTTAGGAGTACTAGTATCTGTATCAGGACATCCCTACAACAGTGCCCCGCAGATTATTACTACAACAGTACCTAGCAGATTATTACTACAACAGTGCCCCGCAGATTACTACAACAGTACCCAGCAGATTATTACTACAACAGCACCTAGCAGAATATTAACACAACTGCACCCAGCAGATTATTACTACAACAGCACCCAGCAGAATATTAACACAACAGTACCTTGCAGATTGTCATTATAACAGTAACAATTGTCAGTGTGCTGATTCTCTGTGATCCGGCCACTTGGTCAATCCCCTTGGCTTCCAGCACGCCACTCATCCTCCACACCGCTCCCTGCTTAGCTTCTGCTTCAGGCAATTCCAGCATCAGGAGTAGCTCCAGGCTTTGATTCTGCTCGGCCCTGTGATGGAGTTGTGGGGGTAACAGAACACACAGGGACAGAGCGATTTTTTTTTTGTATAATCTTTATTTTACTGTTTTCAAACGTAGTGCAACCATGTGGCCCATTTTGAATAGAAGCGTTTGTTCCCACTCTTCGACACCCACTCCTCAGCCTCCTGTATTTGTGTGACCTGTGCCACCCACTCAGACCTCCCCGGCACCCGAGTCTGTTTCCAGTACCTAGGGATGAGTCTCCTAGCCGCGTCTAGAAGGTGTGGCATAACACCCTTCTTATAGGAGCCAACTGATGTGGAAGGGAGGTGGAACAGCATATGTACGGGGTCATCTGGTATGTCTGTCATTGTGATGAGTTTAATTTGTGCTCGGATGTCTTGCCAAAAGTCTTGTATAAGAGGGCATTCCCACCATATATGTAAGAGTCCCCCTTGTTGCCCGCAGCCCCTCCAGCAGTGCGAGGATGTCCCCGGGTATATGGTGCTCAAGTAAAGCGGTGTGCGATACCAACGGGACAGTATTTTATAATTGGTTTCATGTACCTTGGAGTCAATCGAGGATTTATGTGTGAAGCGGTATATCAATTGCCATTGATCATCAGAGAGACTCCGTTCTAACTCCCTTTCCCAGTCCCATAGGAACCTTGGTCTGTCTTCTGTGAGTGTGGCCAGGAGCAAGCCATAAAAGAGTGATACCAGTCGGTCTGGGGATGAAGATCCCGCACATATGGACTCGAAGGGCGTGAGAGAGGACATGGGCCTCATTCCCTTGGCAGTTGTTCTAAAGAAATGTGTAAGTTGCCTATACCTCCAATCCGCCATGGGGAAGTCTCCATATTTAGTTTTAATCTCTTCCAGAGTCATCAGGGAGCTCCGGTTAAGGAGCTTGTGGCAGCAGAAGTCTCCTTGTAGGTCCCAGCGGCGGAAGAAGGAAATATCTTCCCCGGGATGGAACCACGGATAGCCCCCTAGTGGGGACAGCGGGGGGTGAGAGGAGACCTCCTGCATTCAGTTTGTCCCACAACCGGAGTGTCTGATGTGTCAGAGGGGATGTATAATCGGAGAGGCCACGGCTAGCACTAGGCACCCAGGGGGCATGAGCTAAATCTCGACCCGCCATGCATTTTTCCATCTGCACCCATAGTGACAGAGCGATTTTTAAGACCCTTGGCCAGGGGTTTCTTTATTAAGGGGCACACCACAATAGGATACAGCAAAGGTAGAGTCCAGGGTCACAGGGCAGTAATCCAGACACAACAAAAGGGTAAATGGCAATAAGGTACAGCAAAGAGAGAGGTCAGGTCAAGGCCACAGTTCAGCAATCCGGGTGCAGCAAAAAATATATGGCAATAAGGCACAGCAAGGATAGAGTCCAGAGCCTCAGGGCAGCAATTGGGGCACAGCGAAAGGTAAACGGCAATACGGTACAGCAAGGATAGAGTCCAGGGTCACAGGACAGCAATCCAGACACAGCAAAGGGGTAAACAGCAATAAGGCACAACACAGATAAAGTCCACGTTCACAGGGGAGCAATCTGGCAACAGCAATAAGGCACAACAAGGATAGGGTCACAACTCACTTAGGGCGTCCAGTTAGTGCGCAGCAGGAGAGGGGTCTGCACGGGATGGTAAGCCAGGAGGTGGCATGGGAGCTGATCTGTGGAGCCTCTTCAGCAGACGAGCAGGATCCTAAGCAAGGAGGGTCTGAGGGTCCTGCGTGAGAGGGTTTCTGCTTAGAAATTATGCGGGTGTGGAGAACATCACCCCTAGATAGGCGCACAGCAATGGGATGCACAGTCGGGCTGCATTGAGGAGATGCTTAGCGAGAGACTTCTTGTATTTTACAATGGACATGTCATTTAAGTGTAACAGACAGGCCAAGGGATCGTCCATCCGGTCCACCATCACCAGGTGCCTTAGGATTCCAGTCACTCTGTTCCAGAAAGGCAGCAGCTTAGGGCAAGACCAGAATGTGTGTAACAAAGTGCCCGGTGCGTTTCAACACCTCCAACACACGGAGGGCACTTGGGGAAACATAGAGTGTAGGACTGTCGGGACTCGATACCAGCGAGATACAATTTTGTACCCGAGTTCTTGGGTCCTGCACGCGACAGAGGAGTGATGCGCAAAGTAGAGTATTTGGTCCTTTTGAGTAGGCGTGAAGGTAGTGTTTAGCTCTTTTTCCCATTTTGTCAGGAATGGTGGATAAGAGTCCGGGGGGGGGGGGGATATCAGCATACAGTACAGTGTAGATATTTCATGACGAGTGGGCTGTCCCTCTTTACATAGCTGCTCAAAGGGGGTCAGAGGTCGTGAGAGCAGCTGGGAGTTGGGGATTGAGAGCAGGAAATTTCTCAATTGAAGAGTTCCCCAGGAGTCTAGCGGAGGGTCCGTTAGTTGACAAAGGTCTCCGGCGGAGAGCCAATGGGAGGACGAACGCATATCGCAGATCCGAAACTTGTTGGCTTCCCGAAGGCGACGGAATGGAGGGTCGCCAACCCCCTGGAGGGAAGTCACGGTCCCCAAGTATTGGGGTCATGGGCGACAGGAAAGGGAAGAGGTCAGAGGAGCGGAAGAGCGGCCTAACCTGAACAAGCATGGGTGCAATGGTAGGGTGGAGATGTACTGCCGGAGATACAGGTGAGGAGGGCCACGGCTGTCCCGCCAGGACGAAGTTGGCATCCTCCTCCATGCTGACCCATTGCTTGGTCTGTCGGTGACAACACCAATCTAGAACACGGGCGAGTAAAGTCGCTTTGTGGTATTTGGCCATGTCCGGAAGTCTGATGCCCAATCTGTTCTTGGGAAGGGTAACGGTATCATACCGGATTCTAGATGGAGCGTGGGACCACAGAAATGCAACAAAGATTTGGCGCAGGTATAATATCCTCGTAAGGATCGTCATTTTGATGGTATTTCACCGGCCGAACCAAGATAGTGATAGGGAGTGCCAGGATAGGAGGTTCTGTCTGGTCTTCTGGAGCAATGGGGCAAAATTAAGATCGTATAGTTGGGTGCAGTCCGCAGCTATATAATTGCCCAGATATTTCAGAGCGTCCGTCGACCAGGCAAAAGGGATAGATGACTGTAATAACTCCATCTCCGCCCGGCGAGAGGGAGACATTGAGGGCCGCAGACTTGGAAAAATTGATTTTGAAATCGGAGAGAGAGGAATAAGACTCTAGTTCTCGCAGAAGAGTGGGGAGGGGTGTGCAGGGGTCCAAGACAAATAAAATCAAGTCGTCGGCAAAGGCGGCAGCTTTATGCTTACCAGAGCTTTTCAATAGACCGTGGAAGGAAGGTAGGGAGCGTATGCGACATGGAAAGGGTTCCAGGGTAAGAATAAAAATGAGCGGGGACAGAGGGCGCATCCCTGCCTTGTACCGTTGGAGATGGGAAAGAAATCCGAGCGGGTCTCATTCACTCGGACAGCAGCCCTCGGGGATGAGTAGAGCGCAGAGATCCATTGCAGTATGCCGGGGCCCAAGCCTATGTAGCGCAGGGTGGCTTGAAGGAAACGCCAGTCCACCCTGTCAAACGCCTTCTCCGCATCTGTGGACAACAACATCAAGGGTGACAGGGTGGAACGGGCGTGGTGGACTGCATTAATCACTCTGGTAGTGTTGTCCCTAGGCTCCCGTCCCGGAACAAAACCCACCTGGTCCAAGTGTACGAGGTCAGGGATGTGAGGAAGCAGTCTGTTGGCCAAAATCTTAGCGAAGAGCTTCAGGTCAAGGTTGAGAAGAGCTATCGGGCGGTAGCTGCCGTACTGCGACAGGTCCTTGTCAGGTTTGGGTATTACCACATATGTGGGCTCTTAAAATGTCCCCTGGAAGGGAGGAGCCCGATATGATGGAATTGAACGTGGTCAAGAAGTGAGGTGAGAGAAGGTCCTGTAGTACGGTAAAGTATAGCCGTCGGGGCCGGGGGCCTTACCCGATTTAGCCTGTTTGAGTGCAAGGTCGTATTCCGCTGGAGAGATCGGGGCCTCAAGCTGAGCACAGACCTCTGGTGTGAGAGTGGGCATCTGAGACTCTCTGATGTATCTGGAGAAAGTTGTGTCATCCCGGGAAGGTGGCGGTATATCTGACTCCGTGTGAAGGTTATAGAGTAAGCTAAAGAACGACAGGAATTCTTGGGCCATGGCTGCAGAGGACGTCAGTTTAACTCCCGTATTGGACGTGAGGTAAGGTAAAAACGTTGTTGGACGCATGTTGGATAGGAGAAGCTCATTGAGTTCTGTTCTGACCAGGCCTAACTCCTGAAGGTGTGTAGCCGCCAAAGATTTTTTATGCACGGTCTCAAGAGTGTGGAGTTTAGCGAAAAGCTGGGCCACCCTACCCATCTTCTCCCTTTTCCTGCGGGCGCCATTTTTAATCAGAACGCCCCTCATGACACATTTATGCGCCTCCCACACCAACGGGGGTGCCATGGTGGAGGAGCAATTGTCAGAGAAGTAGAATGAGATTGTGGATTCTAACTCAGATCTAATCTCCGGGTCATGCAGTAGTGAGTCGTTTAGATGCCACGAAGGGCTTCGGGGGGCATAAGATAAACACGATACGCCAACAACCAGGGGCGTATCTGCCGCGAGGCAAACAAGGCGTTTGCCTGGAGCGGCAGGTTCCCAGAGGGCGGCAATTGCTGCGGGGGGAGAAGATTGAGAGAAGGGGAGAGAACCTTAGAACAGCGTAGCGGCAGTGACGCGGACGGCGGGTTGCAGGCCGGGAATGTGGACGGCTTCTTGCGCGGACTGCGGCTCCCGGCGGTGACCATACAGCGGGCGGCGCTGGTTTGACTGCTCCGGTGAGTGATCGTAAGGGGGGCGGGGGGTTTGTGGTGTTGTTTGGTGATGGCGAGGCGGCAGCGGCTCATGATGTCAGCCAGGGGGTATGGTGGATTATTGTTTACTGATGGCGAGGCCACGGCTCATGATGTCAGCCCCCTTGGTGCTGTCGGCCAGGCCACCGAAATGTTAATACTGGAGGGGCGGCATCGCTGTCCTGCCTAGGGCAGCAGGTTTCCTAAATACACCGCTGCCAACAACTGTAGTGTGAGAGTCATCCAAACAATCTATTCCATTTACATCCAATCTAGTAGGTCCTTGACTCCTCACACTACACAGTTGTTGGTAAAGTTTATGGGTAAAGTTTATCTGCCACATAAAGTCATGAAACAAAAATGAGACTGTGTGAGCAGCATAAAATCAGACTTTTATTTTAACACTGACTGGAGTCTACAGATCAAACATTATTTTGGGTTTCTTTTGCATTTCAAAGTATTATCACCATCTTCTGTACATTGTGTGGTATACTCTGACATTTTCTACAGATAACTAATTTCCTTATTTCTTTCTACATAGACATCAAGCTGGAGAATGTATTCATCGGGGAAGATGGTCACGTCAGGATCACGAACTTCGGGCTGGCCACAGATGCACAGGGCTATGCAGGGACTGAAGGTTGCATTACCCCAGAGGTAAGTCATGTTAGGGCTTTGCAGGGACTGAAGGCTGCACTGCCCAGAGGTATGTCATAGTAGTACTCCTAGCTATGTCATCATATGTTTCTATTAGTAAGAGTGTGCTTGCATCATGCGCGACCAGAGAGCTCCTCTAACCATGTGGACTAGCACTTTGGGAATGGAGTTGATGTAGTAAGGAAACCACAATTTAGAACTGGTTACTGATCTTATTTCTCTTTTCTTGACAGATCTTAAAAGAAAGAGAATACGCCGCAGTAGATTACTATTCCCTGGGCGTTATGTTGTTTGAGATGGCAACTGGACATCCCTACGTCAGCAAATGATCTTTAGCTTTTACTAAAAATGGACAAGGTATTGAAAGATCTCCTCAGGAAGGTAAGTACTGTAATTTACACCTGTAATGCCATGTAACACGTAATGCCATGTAACACGTAATGCCACCCCCCAAATTATCCTACATTTACCCTCTCTGCTGCCCCCAATGGAGAATGGCAGACCTGCAGGCTGCATGTAAGTGATCTCGATGGCAACTCCGAGATCACTTGCGCAAAACAAGCGGCAGCCTGCCCGCTTTACATTTAGCTATGCTTGCCCAAAGCAGGGCCAAATATAGAAAACAACTACCCGCCCGGGCATCGTGAGATAGTAATTCCACACCCCTGCTGCCCCTCTACTCCCTGCTGCCCCAAGGCCAGGCCTTGGTTGGCCTTGTTGGAAATCTGGCCCTGGAGACACCTCTGATTTCTACAGGTCACTAAAGTAGAGGTCACAGCACTTAAAGCTGCCATCTTCACATTAGTAAGGAGCATAAGGGTCAAGTTATGGTGAGAGATTGTGGACAGGGTTTAGGGGGTTAAGTTTAAGGCTTCAGTGAAAGGGTTAAATGAAGTGCTAAGAGGAGGTCAAGTGTTTGGTTTATCAGAAGTGTAAAGTTGGGTACACACAGTACAGATTTCGGCCGATTCTTGATAAACCACCCGAAATTCACACAATCGGTGCCGCTGTCAGCACCCTTCCGGTCGGCATTCCTCAATCAGCTGATCAAAGGAGCAGGTTGGAAAATTCTTGGCTCAGCGGAATTTGCAGCCAATCAGCTGCTAGCTAAATTTGGGTATTCTGACAGTTGCCCGGTGTAACGTTTCATTTCATTTTTGATAAGCAGAGAAAAAAGCCCACTCACACCGGATCCGTTAATTTACCATTCGCTTTGTTGAGATAAATTTTTCAACAGATGCTAACAGAAGGTGATTCGTGAATGGGTGTGAATGGGGCTCGTTCACACTACTCTGTTCCGTTGTGTTACCTTATGCTGAGAAAGAAGTAGAACATGCCCTACTTTATTCAGCACAACGTAACGCAATGGATCCAGTGTGAACTAGCCCTATTCACACCCATTCATTTTTCATCTGTTGAAAAACGTATCGCAATTATTATTATTATACAGGATTTATATAGCGCCAACAGTTTGCGCAGTGCTTTACAATATAAGGAAGACATTACAATCACAATACAATTCAAAACAAGATGGTAAGGAGGGCCGTGCCCTTGAGGGCTGACAATCTAAAAGGGAGGGACAAGTGATACATGAGGAGGTAGCTGTGTGGGGATGAATTGTTTGAGAACGTGATGGCTCGGTGGTTAGGTTGAGGTGGGATAGGCTTCCCTGAAGAGATGAGTCTTAAGGGAGAAAACAGAAATCACTAGCACTCGGTAATATCGTTCAAATAACATATGTCCATTTATTTGGACAAATCGTCACAATGAAAAAAGCCAACGTTTCGGGGCCGAACAGATGCGCATTACCCTGACAAACTGAGAGATAGGCAAAGAATCTCTCAGTCCATCAGGGTGTGCACTACTGTAAGAGAGCAAGGTGTTGCGATCAGTAGGTTTAGTGTATAAAGAGGTAGTGATCCGTCCTTCATTGATCATAACCAGATCATAACCATTACATCCAAAAATGCAATATTGGAATGTGATGTCTCAGGGTTGAACACAATGCCCTCTACCAATGTATTAAGATATTTTACAAACATCTGTATAGTTCACTTGGTCCAGACCATATCACAAAGATGTCATCTATATATCTGCTCCACGATTTTACATGTCTCACAAATTGTGTGATTCACCTTATCATCAGGTATGGTCTATTATGGTCACTATGTTAGTTGCTTAATATATTATGCATATTGTTTATACTGCTCACCTAATCATGGCGGATTTCCCGGCCATGATGACGTCATGGGGAGGTACTTTGAATATAATTGGTAACTTCCTAAGGGGTATATATGTGGTTCTTCAATATGCATGTGTTTTCACATCTTCCTGCCCTGATGAAGGGACCCTGTGTGGCCCTGAAATGTGCGCTTTTTTCATTGTGCCGATTTGTCCAAATAAATGGTTTGTTAAGTGTTATTTGAACGATATTACCGAGTGCTGGTGATTCCTGTTTTCTGCCTTGTGTCTGCATGGCTCCATCCGTGGTCATCACTGCGACCACCACTGTTACACAGGCCAGGAGTGCGGAAGGACTTTCTATCTACCTACATGAGTCTTAAGGGATTGCCTAAAAGCAGTCAGAGTGGGAGATAGTCAGACAGGTTGGGGTAAAGAGTTCTAGAGGATGGGAGAGACTCCAGAGAAGTCCTGGAGGTGAGGATGGGAGGAGTTGACGAGGGAGCTGGAAAGCAGGAGCAATGCAACAGATCAGAAGAGAATTGGAAGCTACAATTGCAGGTCAAAGGACTTGCTGTTGCCTTGCGATTTCCTTATGATTTCGCTGTGAATGCTCCCTCTCACCTGTGTAACTACTGGGGAGATTTCCTCCTATTTACTATAAGGATAGAAAATGAAAGAAATCTATCCAACAGGGACACAGACAAAACATTTTTAGTAGAGTGGACAAGGGTTAGAATGTGTGAGAATGTTTTTCTTGCTATGATTGCCTTCCTGTTCAGTGACAACAAACCCCAATATCTTCTCCAGGTATATTACAGGGACAGGAAGTGAAGGGAATTCTACCCAATCAAAATCATATCATTCCTAATAGTTATTTGCTGTCATTTCTTCTGGTTCTGTTCTGAGTTCATTGTATGTTCTTTCTTTTTAGCTCCTGCGTACCAATCCCAAAAAGCGTCTGGGCTTCCACGGAGATGTCAGAAGTCATCCATTCTTCCGGGAGATCAACTGGGATGACCTCCAGCAACGTACAATTCCCCCACCATTTCTAGCATTGGTAAGTGTGCGGACCTGAACCCTGATGTATGGCCTCACATATTCTTCCTCCCCTGCGATCACAGATACCAGAAAAGAGGACGGCCTCCTTTATCAAAGTGTGTCCAATAGAACAGTCTGTGCTACTAATGGCCACCACATGATCCCTTTTCTTTTCTGTCCTGCAGGGGAATTCTACTTTCTGAAATGTTATTCCTTCCCTCTTCTTTACTATATTTAATATTCTATTTCTTCTGCCTCCATCCAACAGCGAGGGACCAACCTGCACTCAACATCCTGGCCTCCCTCCACCAGACTGAACATCGGCACCATCCTGCAATGCCCAAGAAGATGGGACAGACAACGCTGGACTGCAGGTAACATGGACTGTATGTGAAGAGAAGATTAGAGGTTAGTTATATTGAAACATTAAAAAAGATATATACACAAAACAAACAAACAAAAAAAAAACCACAACAAAAAACTCCAAAAAAATTCCCCCGTCCCCCCCCAAAAAAGTACATAGGAAGTATAAATATTGGTTATAGATAACTTATATAGTATAAAATAGATGTTTGTTTGAAGTGATTTGTTGGCTTGTTTCTGTGCTATTTTTTAAAATGTCTTAAAACAAAGGCGAGTGCATGGCCGGCTATAAGGGGAGGTTGGAGGCTGGATTTTTAATGTTTTTAACATATAATAACATAGGCAAGTGCTTGGCAGGTTATAAGGATGGATGGAGGCTGGATTTTTTTTTTTTTTACATCATAATATCCAGACCAAATTTTAATAACTTGATCACATCTAAAGTCAGAAATCCTCCATTCAGAGGTCATCACTGAACACAGAGGAGAAATTCCACCTGCTTTGAACCTCCTCAATTTAGAATAATTTCATTTTACGTTTTTAGCATCATTATATCATTCACAATGATCAATATCTGATCATCCCGGTTACTGCAGAACATCTCCCAGACCCCATCTTTAATTCTACCTCCCGCACACACACTCCACATGCGCACATACACTACACACACACTACACATGCGCACATACACGCCACACACACTCCACACGCGCACATACAACACACTCCACATGCGCACATACACTGCACACACACACTCCACATGCGCACATACACTACACACACACATTTTAGTGTCACCCCCCTCTGATGGTGTCACCTTCTGTGGGCCGCACACACCCCCCTTGTGACGCCACTGCTTCTCCACTCACTTGTTCTCTTTTGCTTTTCACATTTTATTGAAGAGGCACCATCACACACTTTATTCTTTATGTATCTGTGCCTATTGAAGATTGTCCCGGCCTCTATTTGTATTTCTCTGTTAAAGCCAGTCTTAGGTCTGCTCTACTTTCCTTCCCTTCAGTGGTGTGGGCTCTCTTGCTCAGTCTTCTTTCAGGTTCAGCATCTTCACCATTTTAATTGGCTGGCCTGGAATGATGTAACTACTGCACGTGACACAATTGAACACAATTGAACTCATGGTAAGTATGTACACTGAGTTGTGCAAGCACGGAACATTGCTGGTAGGAAGAAGAGGAGCTTTACTGCAGAAGAAGAGTCTTGTCTACAATCAAACACTTCCTGCAAGCAATGATTAAGTGTTAGGCTATAGTTCCACACTAAGATAGCTTGTTGCGTGATGCAGCCAAAAATAATAATACTGTTATATGAGATAATAATCTACCTGACATCAGGATCCCTGAAGAATGCACAGCATCAATTCATGTGGTTTGGAGAAAACATGACTGAAACAATGAGGTTGTTCTACTAACAGTCCAGATCTTTCTTGTTGGAATATTTAACTTGTAAAAAAAAAAAAGCTCAAATTGAATTTTAAAAAAATATTGTTTGTCCAGTTTATTGCATATGTAGTTCAATTTTTGGAATATAAATGCACACTTTACCTTTTCTGAAAATAATCTTTTTCTAAACTGTGCAGCCATCACTTATATATCTGTTATATATCTGTTTGGGTATACAGTCGACCCCCGAAATTTGCGGGGGTTACGTTCCTAGAGCACCCGTGAATTGTGAAAAAACTTAAATGTTGAATGTGGTAAAAAAAAAAAAAAAATGCCTATAAATGCCTATTTTTATAGTTTAAACCTTAAATATGCCTCCAAAACACTTTCATTTCGAAATCAGCTTAATGTTTTACACTTACAAAGAAGAATGTTAAAGGTAAACCCGTATACTGTACAGTACTGCTATGTCTCTCGCAGTGCTAAAATGTAAAATACCGATGTTACCCCTATATGTAGTAGTTCAGCCTTCTCCTGGAGTGTCTTAAACTTCTTCTGGTGCTTAGGTTCATTGCTAGAAGCTTTAGAAGGTGCAGGGCGTTTGGGCGGCATCTTAGGGCTTTAAGAAGAGCAAAATGAAAAACATGAGAACACTCAGCGAAACACTCAAGCTACATGCGGTTGATATTTAAATCCGCAAACTCTGAACCGCGACTTCGCAAGGGTCGGGCCAGGGCATTCCTCCACCCCACAACTGAACATAAACAAAGGAGCTGATGCCATTTACCTTTTGTGGTCACATGGCTCTATTAGATAAATGTAATTGGCGTGAACGAGCCCTTACAGTCAAGTCAGACAATATCTAACATGTCTATTGGGTTGTCCTGCATTTGTCAACTGAGGGAATCATACAAGCTGGGTATCCAGTTTTTGAGGCTGAGATTTTGGAATGCATAGCTTTTTATGGGAATAGTTCTGGAGCCATAAGCAAAAGTAACATGTTAGGGGTTATCATATGGGTTGGAATAAGGTAAACCCTAACAAAAAAAACTCCTCTTATTTGCTCCCTTTTAGTCTTAAAAAAAACAAACCATTGAAAGCATTTTGTTCAACAAGTGCACAAAAATACCTGTTTATCCTGCCAGAAATCCATTGGGCTTGTAACTTCCTGTAGAGAGCTTACAGTGCTGAACTGAAATCTCAAACAATATAATCAGCCCTGTCTGAGGTCTGTCTGTGTCCTATTTTATGGAGAGGAGGAAAGGGTTAGGTGCCAGCACACCAAAAGACAAGTAAGCTGCAACATATCACAGTTTTGTTCTTGGGGAAAAGCCAGGACAGAAATATTAAAACTCCTTGCCTCTCTTATATCTATCAAAAGGGAAAAGAGATTTTCTTCTTTTTTTTGGGTGGGCTTTCTGCCACTATTTTCTTGGACAGTTCAGTGCATTGAGCAAGGCCTATATTTGAGTGCTCAGTCCTGGTAACACCTCACACAGCACATGATGATTCTCAGGCCCTGCCTAGCCTCTTAAAGAATATAGTACTAGTAAAAGAACTACTCTATGTTCTTTGACGGCTCTCTCCCATCCACTCTGTGTTCTCTGATGGCTCTCTCCCATCCACTCTGTGTTCTCCGACGGCTCTTTCCCGTCTACTCTGTGTTCTCCGACGGCTCTCTCCCGTCTACTCTGTGTTCTCCGACGGCTCTCTCCCGTCTACTCTGTGTTCTCCGACGGCTCTCTCCCGTCTACTCTGTGTTCTCCGACGGCTCTCTCCCGTCTACTCTGTGTTCTCCGACGGCTCTCTCCCGTCTAGTCTGTGTTCTCCGACGGCTCTCTCCCATCTACTCTGTTGAGCATTGAGCAAGGCCTATGAGCATTGAGCAAGGCCTATATTTGAGTGCTCAGTCCTGGTAACACCTCACACACCACATGATGATTCTCAGGCCCTGCCTAGCCTCTTAAAGAATATAGTACTAGTAAAAGAACTACTCTATGTTCTTTGACGGCTCTCTCCCATCCACTCTGTGTTCTCTGATGGCTCTCTCCCATCCACTCTGTGTTCTCCGACGTCTCCTCCCATCCGCTCTGTGTCCTCCGACGGCTCTCTCCCGTCTACTCTGTGTTCTCCGACGGCTCTCTCCCGTCTACTCTGTGTTCTCCGACGGCTCTCTCCCGTCTACTCTGTGTTCTCCGACGGCTCTCTCCCGTCTACTCTGTGTTCTCCGACGGCTCTCTCCCGTCTACTCTGTGTTCTCCGACGGCTCTCTCCCGTCTAGTGTAGAGGGTTGGAATGCCAGCATGGCTTTGGAGAAGGGAGCCATAACAACAGATCATGCCTAAATGGGGAGGGGGGTGCAATAAGATTGGGAGCCTCTCGGGGATGGTAGAGATGATAGAGCAGTAAACTTTATGCTGACATTTTTTTTCCCCTTCATTATGGCCAAGACTTGGAAAGCAACTACTTAAAAATAGTTGTGTTTGGAGTTCAGTTTTAACTTCCTCAAAATAACCCACATGGATCATTTTATTTGATGGAGAACAGTTGGAATTTCAAGAATATATTTTAATTGATATTGTGTATTGTTATAAAGGAGTCACCTTCTAGTTAAAAAAAAAAAAAAATTCAAACAAGCATTTTACCACAATCCCATTTTATTTATACCAGAGGCACTGAACATTATGGGGCATGGAGTGTAAATCCTCAATATGATTGTTTAAAACCATTTTACATATTTCTGTAATTACAGCAAATACACACACTAATCAGCACAATCGTATCTTTAAATTGATCCATATGTAGTGTAACAGTCAGGTAAGAACTTCTTGCTTGACAGATCCAGTTTGATTTCAATCACCTATGATCCCCACCTTAGCTGAACATAACTTACTTGATCAGCCACAAATACAACAGTCATAATTTTAACTTATCTTGCCCAGACACACAGTTGGGTCAGAATTTGAATCATATTCATGAATTTCCTAAAATAGACTAAATCGATTTCCATGGCAGAGAGAACTCATCATCATTACATAACCAATTGTTGGAATCACCAGCTTGTCAAGAGAAGCCACAAAAGGAGATTTGATACTATTCAAACTAACCTTATTTGTTGAAGTATTTAAAAGGAAGACCTGATCTTGATGCCCATGGCAACCAAATTCTTCCTCTCATCCTCCCATTGTGTATCATATGACTGAAAGGCATAATCTGAATGGGATTTAAAAACAAGCATACCTTCTCCTTTAGGCAATTTATTTAGTAAGGCCCACTGTGTTTCCGAGATCGGCTTAAAGCCATTCACAGATAGATGGGCTGACAATACCTTGTAAAGTATTTTCCAGACATTTGAATCTAAAAAGTTAAAATACTAAACAGAGAACGATATCCTTGAACTGTAAAGTCGTCCTGTAACTTGTGCTTTATTGTGCACATTTGTCCATAGGACATTGAGAATGCAGTGCCTCCCACAGTGAAGGAAAATCAGACAGAGGTTTTTGGTGGGGAGAGTGTGTTGTTCCTGTTAGTGGAGAAAATATAATACTTCTCTTCATCCGTTTCATTTTAGATCCAGGAGCATGGAAGATGGGTTCTCGAGGTAGGATTTCCAGAGATTAGAGAATCTGGACATGGTTGCTCCATCGATAATCCTGTGGTCCGCAGACCAGCTAATGTTGAGAATGTGAGCTTTTACCACCTGCCCTCTTGAGTCGAACCGTGGAACTACCTGTATGACAGGAGAGATCAGACAGCTAGTGACTGTTATGCAACATTTTAATGATGCAGATTATGTGACAATAAAATGCGATGACCTTTAGAAATAATTCCTTGCGTCATTCTGGTTACAGGATGCAACAGCAACACCAACACAGGAGTGCAATGTGAGACATGTAACTACATAAATAGAATGAAAATACATACACACACACACACACACACATATTGTAAATGTATGTAATAAATATTAAATATACAAAATAGAATGTTGAAATAGCTGAATACTAGGGATGCACCGGACACAGACAGGATAGATCCTGTCTGCGTCCGAGCACGGACACCCGCGCGGATGTGCAGCTCGGGTGAGCATACTGCCGCGTCCTCCCATAGGGAAGAACAGGCTGCTGTGAACAACCACACACAGCACCTGTACTTCCTGGGAATGGCCCGATACGGCCATGCATGCTGCACGGATCTGTGCGGCCCCACTCTACCTGGTGTGAATGAGGCCAAAGCATATTCACATGGCTAAGAGAATAAATAGGCAATACAGGGGTAAGTACATGATTCTTCAGTAATGGTATGGAACAATCAAATCCCTTAAAATATTTCACTGGTGGCCAAGAACCTTTTGCTTGGTAATAAGTTGTGTTTTTGACAAATAACCAACCTGCATTTTTCCAAACGCTCCAATAGCCACTTCTGGAGGTAATATTACAGGCTTGGCGTAGGTACCCCCAATCTACGAATTAAAACAAAATAGGTCAGTAAACTATGCAGATGTTTTTCCCAAGTGTTCTCACACACACTTTGCAAAGTTTACTTACAGAACCAATGTTGGATAGTGTAAAAGTTCCCCCTGTCAGCTCAGCAGCCCCCAGTTGCCCCGAGGAACCCAGGTTCTGTAGTCGGTTAAGTTCAGTAGCAATTTCAAATATACTTCGGACTTGTACATTCTTCACATTCGGGACAATCAGACCTTGGGGTGTATCCATAGCAATACCAATGTTGTGAGCAGCCTATAAAAGGTCAGGGGAAAAATGGTGAGACATGAGCTTAGAAACGGAGCAAAGCTTTTTTGTCTTAAAGTGTCATTCCCGCTGAAACAGATATTACACTTTTCAGCAGCTTTCATTACTCATTTAATTCTTAAAAGAAATATATCTTTGCACACACGCTGCCAAACCATCCACTACAAAAAAGTTTTATTGGAGCAGGAAAAAGGAGATTCCGTCTGTCGGGAAAGTGAGGGATTGAAGTGGACAATCTGGTCAGACAACCTGGCAAGGGAGTCCATGAGGGATATCACTAGGGTGGATTCAAACATGAGTTAACTTCAGTTTTGTTAATTTTTTTCTTCAGCGGTCCTCTTAAACAGTGACCCATGTATGTTTAAATGAAGAGTACAATTCTGCTCTGCACTGCTGACAATACAAACCTTATAGGTAATATTCTGACAATTTTCATCCAATGATGCGTTGAGGACTGGATACTGCAGTAAACCCAGACTGGCTGCCTGAAAAAGAAAAATATCAATGTAATGATAGCAACATCATAACAATGCCAGGGCAGTCTGTCAGCTTGTCTCTTGAAGCCCAACTCCAGCTTCAGTATAGAATAAAAATAGCGGTTCTAACAATAAAAAAGGAGCTCTGGCCACAATACTCACCTTCTTTTTAGCGTAGTTGCCCACAGACAATCAGTGATACAGCGCTGGTCCTCTTTCAGGTTGAATGACACCCAGTGTCATTCAACCCACTTAATGTGAGTGCAGGATGCCATTGTTCAGTGATGCAGAGAATGGCACTGATACCAGTCATCAAAGCAGAGAGCATTGCTGGCATGATGGCTGCTAAGGGTCGGAAAAGACAAAGAAGAAAAGTGTATAAAAAAAAAAAAAAAAGACTCCAAGAACAAGGTGGAGTTGGACTAAAAACTGGCTCAGCTTTGCTACATATACCTCCTGTGTATCTCTAGAACCCATAGATTTAAAGGGTAGCTCTATTTGGGTGATCAATGTACACTGCAAGTATTTAAACAAACTTTGTTTCTTTTCCGGTTTCTGAAGAAACAGCTGTTTGTTTCACCATGTCCTTTCCAAACTGATTCCTAAATGGGAAGGTCTGGGTTAGTGATAATGAGTGAGTGGACTTTCTGTGCTGTAATGAGGAATGGTGCAGTCATTAACCATTAGGGAGTTTTCTCACCAAAAATGAAAGTGACATTTCTGGGGGCGTTCTATACACAGACTGTGTGCAAAGCACCTCAAGGTTGCCATACTGCATTGCATTTTTTTAAATTGTTTTAAACAATTATAGTAGCTGCAGTTTTATATGAAAAGGTAGTTTTTATTGCTGCAATTTTATATGCTATATTTGTTTTTTTACGATTTTTTCCCCCCCTTTAATGTTCAGGCTGTATACAGGGTCTTGACTTTTGCCACACTCAACAGTTAGTCCCATTCCTCTCAGCACTAAGCACTCTGTCCACTGTTCATGGGTTTAAGCCCCAGACTTAAACCCTTGACTTTTTCCCATGCCAGCACCTAGCCCCATTTCTCTCAGCACTAAGTGCACTGTCCAGTGCCAAAGAAAATGTAGAATGTAACTGTTACATGGTGGCGGTGGGTTTTAATGCTGACTGGGGCAGAAGTCCAGGATCAGAATACAGTCTGCACATGGAATGCAAGGGGCTCCGCTGGGATTGTTTTGAAGATTAACACAGGTACTTGCAGGCATGACAAGTTGCTTCCACTTTAGGAGAAGTGTTTTAGAACCTGGCAGATTAGCTTTCAAAATCATCAGTTGGTCCTTCAATGGATTATCAGATAAGAATTAAGCGAAACACAGGGAAATATCCCCCTACCCTCAAATCCCATTTATCTCAAATAACTCCCAGATAATATACTGTATTTAATAGAACATACATAAAACCTAGATACATTCATATAGTCAATGAATGCTTAGAAATCCACTTGTAATATTCCTTCATCCTTTATGGCAATGCAGAAGGGTTATCCTTCTTGACAATATCCTGTAGGTGCAGTTAGTCCAAGCCAGTTTGATGGCACTCATATGGGCTTTATTCCATTGCCATAGACAGATCTACACTTCACACCTTTGCAGCAATTCTGGCATTATAGAGCATAAACCCTAATTTCTTACAAAAGGTGGGGACACCAATGGAGGAAAAAAACTTTACACACAGGAAGAGTTTTATGCAGCAAATTTTGCTTTGTTATCCCCAGTCTTGTACATCCTTTTTTAACCTTACCTTGATGAAGAAGGGCATGAATGACAGACGGACCCCTCGTGCTTCAGCTGCAGGCTTTAGGTCCTCTCTTATTTGGACAAGTTGTGTCATATCAATTTCATCACAGTACCCAAAATGAGGGATCTTTAATGCAGCAGACATTGTCTTCACCATGGCTTTATGGAACCCTAAATCAATAAAATGACATTTAAAAAAAATAAAACTTGAAGGAAATGGTGCACATTTCCAATGAACTGGGGAAAAAAAATATTTGGACCATTGTAAATAATCATATATTTTAGCTTGTACACAATCCTTTGTATGCTTTACACATAAATGGACTGCACAAGCACTCAGTAGATGAGAAATTTGGCATAGGATTTGCCTTTTTTAAAAGGTAACACGAGTACCTCTGCATAAGTTGTCTCTAACTTATATTTTTTGATACGCTGATGAGCCAAAATGACATGTACCCGTCGAAAATATTCAGAATGGTTTTCTTTGCTATAAACACATTCAGCTAAGCTATAGGCTGAAACTGCATGCTGCTTTCTAATCTTTCCTCCTGTGACACTAATGGTCTGCTGTTTTAGGCTATGGCAAACACAAGGTTTGGCTATAAAGTGTTGTAATCAAATTTACATCTATGGTAGCCTATTATGGGGCATATTTCAGCTGAAGATCATACATTAATAATCATGAATAAAACCATTGCATAGATCACTGAACTTAATGGTCACTTGAATGTTGCAGTACAAGATTGCCATTAATAAATAAGATAACAACCAACATGTTAACTTTTCTGTTTATCAGGACTGCGTTACCTTTCAATGGCTCCGTCACATCCTTCCCTGAGAATGTAATGGGCTTAGTGAAAGTCACAGGGATGCTAGGAGTCACCTCTTTCTGGGATGACTTGGGGATCTGTGCTCTAGGAAAAGGAGGTATGATTTCAATTTCTGGAGAAGGCGGTATTATGGCTCCTGTTTGTTTGGCCAGAAAGTTTAAAATGTCTTCTTTTAGGATACGTCCGTCCCGTCCAGTGCCCACTATTTCACTCAGTTTGATCTAAAACAAGATTAAAAACCACAGAGACATCAGAACATCGCAACCTTTATAATGTCTGTGAAGGTTCTCATTCATCCATCATCATTCAACCTTTATAATGTTCACCTTCTGCATAATTATTCTGTTTCTGTCAGAGAAGTACCTACTGACATTATAAAAAAATATTGGGTCCAAAAACAAAGAAAGCCTTAATCTCCCAGTACTCATACCTAAGCCATACTGCTTCAAGCATGCACATTTCCTCATCAAAACCAATGATATTGGTCACATTTTGCAATACATCCTGCAGGCTGATGCCCCTCAAAATGGTGGTGTCCAAAAGCTATCTACTTTACATTATTAAAAGTAGACGTCTAGCCAACACCTTTGTAGTGGAATTTTGTGGGGAAGGGTAAGATGTGCCGTCAGGTATTTTTACCAGGGATAGAAAATGAGGGGAAATGGCCAGCAATAAAATCACTTACTTTAGTATCAAAGGGGATGGTTAGAATTTCTGTCAGGTATTTGTTCCTGCAGACTTGGGGCAGCAAGTGAGGGGAATGTCCCTAATGGAGGCACAGAGAGCAGTAAAGAATTGACAGAGGTTCGAACCCCTCTCCGCACTCACAGGTTTATAATTTCTCTACTTTCACCATACCTGGGAATATGTAGAGGCAAAATCCGGAAACATGTGGAAACTGGGTGGGACCTTAGGTTGAAAGTAGGAGTTCCCACTAGAATTACTCTATGAACATTAAACAGCCATATAACACAGGTACCTTAATAAATGCATAGCACCATATTTGACTTTGCTCCAAGCTCCATTTGTCAAATAATCCGCATTTTGCTGTCTTAAATAGAATCCTTAAATACTAGGGGGGGCTGAACGACACCATGAGTTGCATGGTGTCGCTGGTAATAGCTGGCAGTTTCCAATGCCCAATGCTGGACAACCAGAGTGCGGACAGAACTCAAACATGGTGTATGCACTTATGAAGGTTCATGTGGTATATGGCTGCTTAAATGTTCATTAAGTGATTATGAAGAGAACTTCCACTTGAAAGCAGGTGTTAAAAAAAGGCACATTTAACCATGTCATGAAAGTTTACTTGGCCTAACATGATTTTTCACAGGGTAAGGTTCTTTAACGATTATTTATTGACAGTACATGCAGGCCAAGTACAAAGCAAATCGTGTTTTCAACATAGCATAGATGTATAGATTTCTGTACACAGCATAACAACATACATTGTTCTCCATGGCAAGGCGTCTGACAGCAGGAGTTGCTTGAGTCCTGTGTCCCTTTATTTCCTGGTGTGTATGTTCTTGCGATGCAGCAGCAGTCTCCACAACATCTTCTTCTGGGGCTCCATCTACAGAAAAAACCTGATCACTGACAAATATACAGGTGAAACTCGAATAATTAGAATATCGTGCAAAAGTAATTGCAGTAAGTGCTGCAAAAGGGGCCCAAACCAAGTACTGAGTACATATGCATGCTTGTACTTTTCAGAGGTCCGATATTGTTCTATGTACAATCCTTGTTTTATTGATTGCATGTAATAATCTACTTTTTTGAGGTTGTGGATTTGGGGTTCTTGGGGTTTTCATGAGCTGTAAGCCATAATCATCACAATTATGACAAATCACGGCTTGAATTATCTTGCTTTGCATGTAATGAGTCTATCTTATATATTAGTTTCACCTTTTAAGTTGCATTAGTGAAATAAATTAACTTTGCACAATATTCTAATTATTCGAGTTTCACCTGTATACATGAAAATAGGAGCAAGAACCAGCAAATCATCTTCTCCATGTGAAAGGGACTTGTCTTATCTTGTAAAACAAGTGTACAAACTTGTATTTCTTTTTTGTGCTGGATGGTGGATGCTGGAGACTTTAAATCTCACATTTTTTTGTGGTGATTTGTTTCGTGTGGTATGATCTCTTCACTTGTGTTCCCAGATCTGCCTATCAACTATGACATTAACAAGGAGATCCCACTCTCTTCACATGAATTTTTATTTTGTGAACACCCTAAACTTTCAAGTGGGCAGGAACATAACCAGACAGTAATGTTAGTAAGTCCTTTCTATTTTGTGTGTCTTTATATACAGTTTTTACCATATTTGATACAGACCACACTGTCAGCAAATGTGAACCATGGCAGGCTTCTGGACAAACTAAAACACTGCCAAGGGTGCTTACAATGGTCCCCTTTTATTTGAATGCAAAGTTGTCCACCAAAACATGAAGGAATGATCTGGAGAGTTCCACCTGCTAGCCTTACAAAACACTACTGCAACTGCTCCAGGACCCCTGGTAATAGAATAGTTTGCCCCTAGCACCTGTTACTTTCACTAGACAGCTTGGTCTGCAAGTAAATGTGGCTACAAAACTAAATCTATACTTACAATGAATGTCCCTGCAAATATATTTACAAAACATATGCAGAAACAAGTTTTTAAAATAGCAGAACTCCCTGATCAGATTTTATTCATTTTAAAAGGACCATTATCATAAAAAATATTGTAATCTCCTAATTATATGGGGTAAAAAAACAACCCTGTAAAGATAAAATATAAAATATGTATTTGAAAAAAGGAAATTATACAATCAAGATCATCATTACAAGCTCTATCTGCTGGTTACAAAATATGAATATATTATAAAAATATAAAAAAAATATTCAGATCATATAATATATAATAAAATAATTAAAATCGTGTATAGTGTACAGTGAGTAATCACAATATAGTGTTTTGTACATTTACTTTCAAGAAAGATCAGAAACAGCAGTCTACATACGTCTCTCATGACAGGTGCACTTTAAGCAGAGATAATGATCTTATTCCCGGTTATACAGGTGATCACTACAGGGAACATTTCCAAAGCTTAAAACATGCAAACATATAACACTGTCAAAAAACATTCCAAGATGTACTTAAAATGTTGGAATATTAATTCAAAATACACTATATTGCCAAAAGTATTGGGACGCCTGCCTTTACACGCACATGAACTTTAATGGCATACCAGTCTTGGTCCTTAGGGTTTAATATTGAGTTGGCCCGCCCTTTGCCGCTATAATAGTTTCAAGTCTTCTGGGAAGGCGTCCACAAGGTTTTGGAGTGTGTCTATGGGAATGTTTGACCATTCTTCCAGAAGCGCATTTGTGAGGTCAGCTACTGATGTTGGACGAGAAGGCCTAGCTCAGTCTTCGCTATAATTCATCCCAGAGGTGTTCTATCCAGTTGAGGTCAGGACTCTGTGCAGGCCAGTCAAGTTCCTCCACCCCAAACACGCTCATCCATATCTTTATGGACCTTGCTATGTGCACTGGTGCGCAGTCATGTTGGAACAGGAAGGGGCCATCCCCAAACTGTTCCCACAAAGTTGGGAGCATGAAATTGTCCAAAATGTCCTGGTATGTTGATGCCTTAAGAGATCCCTTCACTGGAACTTGTGGGGCCAAGCCCAACCCCTGAAAAACAACTCCACACCATAATCCCCCCTCCACCAAACTTTACACTTGGCACAATGCAGTCAGGCAAGTACCGTTCTCTTGGCAACCGCCAAACCCAGACACGTCCATCGGATTGCCAGACAGAGAAGTGTGATTCATCACTCCAGAGAACATGTCTCCACTTCTATAGAGTCCAATGGCGGCGTGCTTTACACCACTGCATCCAACGCTTTGCATTGCACTTGGTGATGTAAGGCTTGGGTGCAGCTGCTCGGCCATGGAAACCTATTCCATGAAGCTCTCTACACACTGTTGTTGTGCCAATCTGAAGGCCACATGAAGTTTGGAGGTCTGTAGCTATTGACTCTGCAGACAGTTGGCGACTTCTGCGCACAGTGCGCTTCAGCATGCGCTGACCCTGCTCTGGCATATTACGTGGCCAACCACTTAGTGGCTGAGTTGCTGCTGTTCCCAGTTGCTTCCACTTTGTTATAATACCACTGTTGACCGTGGAATATTTAGTAGCAAGGAAATGTCACGGATGGACTTATTGCACAGTTGGCAACATATCACGGTACCACGCTTGAATTCACTGAGCTCCTGAGAGCGACCCATTCTTTCACAAATGTTTGTAGAAGCAGTCTGCATATCTAGGTGCTTGATTTTATACACCTGTGGCCATGGAGGTGATTGGAACCCCTGAATCCAATGATTTGGAGGGGTGTCCCAATACTTTTAGCAATATAGTGTATGTGTTCACTGAACCTGCACTAAAGTTTTCACGTAAGGGTAATGTGGCATTTGTAGCCAGTGAAGAAAAGTGGTCAGATCTCTTGTTTTCGGTTGGTGAATTATTAAAAACTATTCCATCAGAATGACACCCAGGCAACTAGCATTTTCAAAAGGCAGTCATGGTGACAGCCTACATACTGCTCTTGGTAGGTTTGCTTTAAAGCAGAACTCTAGGCAAATCAAATCTCAACCTTTGCAATGGGGCTACCTCTGCAGTGCAAGGGTTAAATGCTCGTTTTGTCTAGGGAGCCAAAATAACAAAGTTATACTCACCTGAACCACGATCTCGGCTGGCTCCTACACCACTCCTTCCAGCCTGTCTCCTCCTCTGCTCCAGTGGTGGAATGTCCCTCGGCTACTGTGTATAGAACATGAGGACTCACCGGACTTTAGACTGCTGAGCGGAGGAGAGAGGCTGAAGGGACTGGTCTAAGAGCAAGCCGGGATCGTGGCTCAGGTGAGTAAAACTTTGTTATTTTGACTCCCTAGATAAAATAACTCCAATGCAAGGTTAAGATTTGATTTTCTTGGAGTTCTGCTATAAGTGACAACACAATATTTAGGGAATCAAAAACACATTCTTATCAGCATGCTTACATACCTTTAAGAACATCTTTTTCAATGTCAACCAGAGGCTTTCCAACCAATGCTGTGTCATCCACACTGTAATGCAACTTCCGAATAACCCCATCATAGCGGCTTGTGATTGTCACTGAAGCCTTGTCACTCTGTACTTCACAGATACTGTCAAACTGGGACACCGTGTCACCTACTTTCACATACCTGAGAGGACACATATTACAAGCAAAGAGTCAGATAATTCTGACAGTAAATAACACACACATACTATAATATATATATA